>NW_016157554.1:0-19397 GCF_001687245.7 Rhagoletis zephyria
ACGAGGTGGTTTATTTTGTGAGAGTCAAAAATTTTTTTTACTTTGTCTTCGAAAACTTATGATGAAATATTTTTAGCAAGGTGTTAAAGGTCGGGTTTTTGCAAAACTTTAAATTTTATTGCGGATTCCGATAAAATACCTATCCAGAAATAATATTTGTATGGCATGATTTTTCTTTACAGCTTTTATCAGATTATCTATATGGATTGAAAAATTGGGGAACAACTGTTGTTAACGAAAGGATATTCTGCCGAAATCCATAATAAAATCTGCGTCTTGCTAACTTTAGCCCTACAATTGCCTCCCCCATTTCTAGGGGTTTGTCACCATAAAGAAAAATCCTGCCATATTATTTCTGGATAGGTAATCTGTCGAAGTCTGCAATAAAATTCAAAGTTTTGCAAAAACCCGACTTTTAACACCTTACTAGAAATATCTAATCATAAGTTTTCGAAAACAAATTACAAAAAATCGTTGACTTTCACAAAATAAACCACCCCGTCATCAAAAAAAAAAATTTAAAAATAGTTCTTGAAAAACGCCCTTTTTTTTATAGAGAACTAGCCAATTCCCATTTGCTTCGCGGCGCATAATAAGAACTTTTGCGTGAGTCAATGCAAAAATAGCGTTTAAAGGCAAAAACGGTATGTAAAGGAAAAAAGTTGAAACGACTAAAGAGCAGAATCCTCCTCACACATGGGCCAAGAATAGTAGCGCTGTGATGCCCTATGGAATACTAATCGCTTNGTGCTTATAAGGAAACTCAAGAGAGGGACCAAGAATCCTCGCTATCCCAACGATGAAAAGTTTTCCCGTACATGGGCTAAATAANCTATGGAATACTAATCGCTTTCGATGTCATGAGCTTTACCGATGCTCTTACTTTCAACTGTGAAATCTCTGTCAAGCATGAAAAATCTTCTATGATCTTGCAACTACAACATTGGTCCGGTGCGTAAGCAAATATAATATCCTCGCTATCCCAACGATGAAAAGTTTTCCCGTACATGGGCTAAATAAGTCGTGTGATCTCTTGAATATAGTTAAAATGAAGCCATTGATATACCTACCGTGTTCCTTCTTGGACGGATGTGATCGAATCTTTCCTTGTCGATTCGCAATTTTTAAAAATCGTCTTAATATTTATGAACTGGTTTCTTTGAGTCTTACTGGTGCAATAACGGTCGCCCCGAGCAATTTCCTCAATCGGAGGTAAATGCAAGATCGCATTAAGGGTGTATGAGGGCGTCAGACAAAGGTGCGCTTACAAAATTTCATTTAGCCATCTGAAAAGTAAACACATGGAGTTTCTATATATCTCGGCAGCAGCGCCATCTATTGGATAAATTCTCTTTAAAATAAGCGATAACAATAGCTCCCAATTTTCACCATATGTAGGGTAACAAATAACAGTAAATGGGTATGCATTGCATATTTTTAAAACAATGTTTTTATTCGCAGTTAAACTCTCATTCGCAGATAGCTCTCAAGAAAAACGGAAAATTTATATAAAATGACGCATAAAAAATGGAAAAGAAATTTTGCTTTATTAAAATTTTTTAAATCAGTTTGCAGCTCTCAATAAAATATGCTTGTATATTTATTTCTTCAAGAAAATTTACAGCAAAAGCAAAATGCTTTTTCAAGCAACCGAAATAATAAAAAATATGTCTTATAATTTTTCTTGAGAGCTGGATTATAAACTTTAAGATACAGTTTGTGTTTGAAGTTATTAGCTTTAGGGGGGGTTTGAACCCCAAAACCCACCTCTTGTGTGCGCTAATGCATTATGGTGAACTGTCCATTTATGGAACAATTTTTCATTTTTTGTGAAAGAAAAGTTCGTGTCTTACGTCTTTTGTTAACTTTATTTACATAACTATCTTTCATTTCTTTTTTGATCAACTTTAATATTCAAACATTTCAAAGTCATGTAACACTGTGAGATAAATCAGAGAAGATTTGTTCCTTCTTCGTTCTCTGTAGGACAGTTCCTGGGACTTTAGCTCCTAAATTGCTCTTTGAAATAAAGTTTTTCAGAATTTTGCTCCCGTTTTTTTTTTCTTTTCCAAAACGTTCAGGAGAAATTTGTTAGCATTTCGTTCTGTTAGAAATGTTCCCGAAACTATTGTTCACATTTTGTTCTCTCTGGGAAAGCTCTCAGGGTTTTTTTTCTTATATAATTCCCAATTTTCGTCAGTTCTCTTTTGGTTTTGCTTTTGATGCGTTCTTGGGAACAAAACTACGAGAACGACATTTAGTTTCGATCATACAATTTGTTCTGGGTTCTTGTTTTTGTAGGTTTACATAGTCGCCTACATTCTAGACATAAAAAGAAATTATTAACAAAAAATTGTCTCACTGAAAAAATATTTATCCTCACCAAAAAGATTATACAAGAAGCTTTATGTCGCGTTACCCGGGTGTTTTTCGTTTAACCGGCATCAACATATGTATATTACCCGGGTACCCGGGTATCATCGGCCCTACCGTGTACGCACTGTATATATTTTTCATCGGATAAACAGAAATTAAGTTACGAACAATTATAAGGCTCAAACTACGAAAAACGCGTTTTTATACCTTAAGTCCAGATTGTGAGGGGGTATTCAAATTTGTAAGTATCGTTAGATCTATAACTTGATCAGTCACACAGTGTTATTATCCCGACGAAATCCTTGACGGTGGTACCGGGTGGGGAATGGTACATGGCGGTAGGAGGTTTAGTTTGGGTTAAAGTCTCACACTGACGGGGTTCGGATTTCGATGCTTCCTCCTCGTATAAAAAACATGTGCAGTAAAAAGTTTATTATTTAAATCGACCAATAGTTTTATATCAACTTTTGCTAACTTCTATTTATATGTTTGTGTACAACATACCTCTATTGGTTACAATAATATTAAGCTATAATGACAATTTTTTAGTAATAATTATTAGTTCTGAAAAAAAAAATCGTATAGGGCTCCCCTAAATTTCGCCTATGATTGTGCAATATTCCTCTAGACTAATCTGGCAGCACCGTTTCCATACTGCTGGCTTTTCCTGTTGCTTTGCTGTTGACTTGTCAACTCCTACACGCGGAAAACGCTTATAAAATGTATTACTTAACCGCATTTTGTGTTGCGCATTCCTTTTATTAATCTAAAATTATTGGGTGCATCCTTGCGCACCACGATATTGAAGGTCGTTAAAAACGCTTAACGATTTAACAAACTTTGATCTTAAGCAGGGATCACAGGATTTTTTACCTTTGTACATTTGGCAGTCACAGAGTGGTGTTGCCTAGATATTTTTTGCGAGAATGAGTTCAGCTCAATAACGACTTTCCAAACAACACCACTCTGTGACGGTGAAAATGGGCAAAACCGTACAAATGTACAAATCGTGTGATCCCTATTTTAGATGTATCTTCCATACTTAGTTGGTAATAGAAGGTAACAAAATTGTTATTGTTAACCGACTTTTATATAATGCTCAAGAAAATTGCATTGTATGCATAACTTAATTTAAAAAGAAAAATATAAAAAATTTACAAATTCATACAAAAAAATTAAGCTTGTCGTATAAATATTTGTTTTAGTAAAAGTCCGTATGTTCATCCCATTTTTTAGGCATATAGATTTTGTAAAGAATTAAACAAGGAATACGGTAGTGTTGTTTTGAACTTAAAAATATCGTGCAAACACTGAATCAACTTTAAAAAATCAAACTATTCAGCAAAAATAAAAATTAACGATAACAATTGAATTCATTTCGGATGCGGATGTCATGTATTTTTATGAAATAATTTAGGTGAGCAAATTAGTTGATTTAAATTAATAAAAAATGGAAGGGTTAGTAATTTTTAATAATGTTTTTTTTTAGTACTTCAATTTAAAAATTGGAACATTGTCGTAAATCAAGCCTGCGCCACTATATAACTACTCGCTCGAGGCGACAAACTTGAAAAAGTTGAAACTTAACAAAATTGTAAATTCTTTTCGATTGACGCTGTTCCAGTTGAGAGAACTTTCAGTTATGTTTATACATTTTTATTGCGGTGCAATAATTCCGTTTTGAGAAATGCATCGGGGCTGAAAATGTCGGATGTATCCTCTTGACTTTCCTATTCACAATCTAGCATCATGGCACTATCGTTGTCTAAACACCGTTGTTTTCGAAAGAATTCTTAATTCTCATTCTTTGGGTTGTTTCAGAATTTGGACAACCTGTAACATCATCAACGTTTTTCGATTTTAGTTTTTTTTAAATTAATTTTTAATGCTTTATTCTGTGACTGGTTAGATAAACGTTTTATCAGTGCACTTGCACAATATTCCAGGGACCGAAAATAACAGTTATTTTTTACGAGTTAAGGCTCAGTTATGCATACTTTGAACTGCACTGCACTGCATGACATTTTACGTAAAAATCAAAAATCAACAGACTTTTACATATGTAATGCTGTGCGTTAGGTAACCGCTTACACGCAAAGCTCATTTAACATATTCTTTATGTGACAACTGTCATGCAATGCAAAGTATGCATATCTGAGCCTTTAAACTTGCCTAATATTTTTTATTGCGGATAATAAACAAACTGCTTATCCAAATTAAACAAATTTGATATCATATGAAAGAGGACTGAGATAGCTTTTATACAGAAATAACGAACGAAGGTATATATATAAATAGGGGTGGTATATTTATATATATATTTTTTTCAATTTAATACAGAATAAATTCATACCTGACCCAACTTTTGTTCTATGGTAATTAATTAAAATTTTTTATTGAAATATTTTTCAATATGTGGCTTTCCTCGTTTAGAAATTTCAGTCTTAAAGCTATTTAAGTCCTCTTTAACATGATATTAAATTTGTTTAATTTTGATAAGTTGTTTGTTTATTATCCGGAAGACTTTTTTTTCGGAATAACAAATATTTGGCCAAGTTTAACTCGTAAAAAACAACTGTAAATTCCGGTCCCTTCAATATTCGCATTCGCAAAAGATCCGCATTGATTTTTGCGAAAGCGAATGTTAAAATTAATGCGGAAGATCCGCGGTTGCGAATGCGATTGCGAATATTCGCAACAACCCTGGTACATAGCATTTTAAAGTATATCTCTTGTATTTTCACATGCCGTTGAGTTTGTTAGAATGTCTTTTTTAAGAGAAATTTTAATAATAGAGATAATTTAAATACATATCGTTACCTTAATTCACAAAGGCCTTAACCAACAAGTTTTTTTTTTATTTTACAGGAGATGCGAAAAACATTATAAAAAGAGTATCATAAACAGGTAGGGCTTTTTAAAAAGTGGCATGTAACTCAGTTGTTTTTGTTACTAACGCTTTAAAATTTGTATTGAAGGCGTATTTTATAACCTCCTACCAAAATCTGTGAAAAACGGAGTTTCGAAAAAAGTATTGGTTAGGGCCTTGTGAGTTAAGGCAACAATATGTACTGTTCCCTTGCTTCAAGCCTTAGAACAAATTCACCGTAGTAGGCTAAAAAAATAAAACATATGAGCAAACTCAACGGCATATGAAAGGGCAAAATATATACTCTGAAATCCTATGTACAATCACAAAAATAAGCTACGATTTCACATTTACGAAAATCTGTATGTATGTTTTTCGCAAGACGCATAGTAAGTAGGTCTACTACGCACCTTTTTAAATAAAAAAAAATGAAGTTTGAATACATAGGAATTAAAATATCGCACGAACGATACCATAAAATGGCGCACAATAATTGGTAAGGGATGTGTAGTTGGTCGGAGGCCTCGACAGCTTTTACCCAGGTTCACCCCCATCAGTGAACGAATTACCACAATCCGCATGAAGCTATACATATTTGGTCCAGCGGTCGGAAATTTCGGTCTTCATGACATTTCGATCGATTTCGCCGCACGGAACCTGATTGCTACTTATTAGTAGCGTATACCAGCATCGAAACATCCATAAAACCATTTGGGTGTCCCCTGAGCAAACACGAAAAGCTGCCCCTCGTCCTGCGTGGTGCAGTGTTTTAAATCAATATCCACTCTTTGCTTTAAAAACATGCGTTTGAAAGGATTATAAAGCTTTTAGCGTAGACGTTTTTATAGCTCTGAAAGTAATTTTGCGAAATTTTGTTGAAAATAATTTTGAAGCAAATGAGAAAAATTCAAATATTCGCAAGTTTTATTAGAAAAACAGCGAGAAGGAAATAAGTGTGGACATTGTTTGCAACATAAATTACTGTACAAATGAGCTTAATGTATTCGTACTGTTATTTATGTACTTTATTTCGATAAATGCTGAGGAGGTAGATCACATATCCAAAACAAGCGCACTCCTTAGTATAGAGAACGGTTAGTTTTCGATTGAGGAGGTATCTTGCGTGTTCATATATCAATACCGGCAATAATTAATGACCTCAAATTAATTCAAGAATTTGGAATATTTAGATATGTGTGTATTTTGTTACTGAGTTATACACATTTGGTGTAGAGGCTATTCAAGCTAAAAGCGATGAAGAGCAAGAGTGGGCAACTACATAACATGAATAATAACTTTAATGATAATTTAAGTGCCATTTTATTGATAGTAAAAAAACAGTTCCCGATGTATTCAAAATGAATTATGTATGTATGAATATATTTGCTTACTTCTGGTTCTCCAAACGAACTTGCACACGCACGCGCTTGGTCTCCTCTTCTGTATATTTTTTTTATTGTACTTGTACCAGTGATGGAAACTCAGTGTGCATTGTGCCATTTTCGGCCCTTTCGGAAGCACCTGCACCTTAAGCACAATCGATTGATTTTCGGCGCTATTTTGGCGTAAATCAATGCAGCTAATAAATATTTCTTTCGGACCCGCAATTAGAAATATATATTTTTTGTGTTTTCTTTTATCGTAAATGCTTAAATTGATAAATGATATAAACATAGAAATGCAAGCAGAAGAAGCTCTCATTCATATTCTGCATATACGCTTACAATTTTTGTTTAAACAACTGTGTTGCGATTTCATCTCTAAAGCAAATATTTAATCTTATGTAATATATATTTTAGATTTAAATAATCATATACCCATTTTTATATATTTTGTGGAACAGACGCCGAAATATTTCTTCCTAAAGAAAATTTTACAGAAACTGAAATCAAAATTTTTTAATTAAATTTTTTACAATTTAATGTTAAATTTTTCCAAGATTTAAGAAAGAGAACTTTGATAATGAAATTTTGTTAAACCGTTTCGGCTTCGAGCCAAAGGCAGTAAACTCTGGCGATACGAATAATATTGTACCTAGACCTATAAAATTATTTCCTGAAGCCGAGATAATAAATGCAGAAGCCATCAATCAAGAATATAGAGCATTAGCTGACCATGCAGGTTGCCTGAGGAATTAATTGAATGAGTTGATGTTTCCAAATTTATTCCATTTCGCGCAGGTGACACTGCTTTGTCACATTCTTCAGCTTGCGTTGGGCGCATTTTTCCATTTAAAAATCGGATTTAAACCAAAAACAGGAATAATTTGGTTATAAACGTTTGCACATTTAATCTGCAAATACTTTAGCAATAAACTATACTGATGCAGGGTCAATGATTGAACCACGATTTTCGCTCAATCGTATTTTTTTTAATTGCACAAGTACTTTCGAGTATGCAGTTTTATAGTCTATTTTATAAATATATAAGGAAATTTTGAAAGTTAGGGGGCGCCTCGAGCACCCCCTGCCCCTACCTGGCTACGCCCATGAATGTACACTTTGCTACGTTTTGCTCTGTAAAGTTATATTTTCCCAATAAATACTGAAATACTTCTTAATATTGTTCCATTTGCTAAAATAAAGATAGAAATATGTAACCCGTAATAAAAACAAGTTAGAAAGTCTAAGTTCGGGTGGAGCCGAACATTAAATACCCGGCGCAAGTATTAAATATATGTTTTTTCACCTTTCCGAAAGCTACCGCTAGATGGTAAGCCGGGGTGTATCAATTTTGAGTAAATTAGCGTCCTTAAATTTCGAAATATTGCAGTTTCAAGCATTTCTGAAATTTACCGTTATATGAAAAGCGGCCGTAATTTTAGTCCGATTTCAATAATTTTCAACGTTTTGCTTTTATGTGGCAAGCACAATAAAAATACCGAGTTTGGTACAAATTGGTAGAACGNACCTACATACCAAATTTCGTTGATATATCTCAATTTTTGCTCGAGTTATCGTGTACACGGACGGACGGACAGACGGACAGACGGACAGACGGACGGACAGACAGACATGGCTTAATCGATTTATCTATTCATTCTGAGCATTTATGTATACATTTGTCTATATCTATCTCGATTCGTTTTGGCTGTTACAAACAACCGTTATGTGAACAAAATTAATATACCCTTGTGCACAAGTGCTCTCGGGTATAACAAAAGTAAGTGCGCCAGGGCCACACTGTAGAAGTGAAACTATCTATACATACACACATCTGCTTTTGCTTTAGGTTATAGTTTTTCGCTTTTTTTCTATCAATGTAGATCCCTACCTCTACTGTTCGTTTTAATAACATTCATGTTATTCTGTTTTTCCATTATCTTCATTTTTATCTTTATACTGTATCGATAACAAAATCGATTATAACGTCCATCAAAATATCGATAACAAAATCGATGACAAATTCGATAATACTTTCAATAGCAACATCGATAATACCATTGGAAGCTAAATCGATTAGAAAATCGATAAAAATGTCGATAACAAAATCGATAAACATCGATAACAAAATCGATGAATATCGATAACAAAATCGATGAATATCGATAACAAAATCGATAAATATCGATAAAAATATCGATTATTTTATCGATAGGTCTCGAGAATCCCGAAAATCCCCAAAATGGTTCCCAGATTGAGTCTCTGTGTCTATCCTTTCCTCTTTAATTACCTCTATTTTAATCTTTCTTCCCCTATCTTCATCTTTGCTTTTATCGGTATCCCCATTCTCCTCTTTGTCTTTACTTTTATGTTCATCATTTTTTTCAGCATTGCCCTTCACATTTGCCCTTAAATATATAAGAAAAGTGTTTAAATTTACCTTGGTCTTCATTTTTGCCTTTATCTTTACGCATCTTTGTTTTTATTTTACCTTTGCCTTTACCTTTTACCTTTACCTTTACCTTTTTTTGATTTATGTACGTAGTCAAATTTACTTTCATTCTTGTATTGGTCTTTTTCTAAGTGTTATTATTTAACCTTTTGTTAGCAAATTTTTGTTAAATTAATACCATATGCATACACACAAGAAGCACTTGTTTCAGCCCCAACCATTTCCGCTGCACCATTTCCGTTGCACCATTTCAGTTGCATACACACAAGAAGTACTTGTTTCAGCCGCAACCATTTCCATTGCACCATTTCCGTTGCATCACTTCCGTTGCATCATTTCCGTTGCACCATTTCCGTGTGTAATTTCCGCTGAATTTGCCAATTTACTCCCAACCAACCAACCGCCGCTAAAGAAGTTTCACTTCAATAAATTTTTTTTATTATAAAGCAGGCATAAATTAAAGGGTATATAAAGAGGATCTGTCTATTGAGCGTACTCTTCATAAAAGAATGAATGCATATAAGAAAAGGTTTCTGAGAACTTCTGTGTTTCTAATATGCAATAAGTATTGTATATATATATATTATAAAGCAAATGGTACCTACCGACGATTTTTAATTTATTGGCACATTGACCTGCATTTAGGCACCTTTTTTCGGAAAAATTAGGCACAATTTTAAACCTTGATCTTCCATCACTGACTTGTACTTTCCTCTTACGGCTGCTGTGCGCGATTTGGTGACAATGCTGACGTCCACGTTAGTGTGCTGTCACGGCTATAAAAATAACACTTGAGCAAATAAATACTGTGATTTTCATTTGGCTAACGTTCAAAATACAATTTCGGCGAGAACGGCTGGGCCACAGATCTTCTTAATAGCTGTCGGTTACCACTACCTAACAACAGCATCGAAGTAACTCTTAATTTTTATGCAACTCGTAAATTCGTGGCTACTTCATTTGCAAGCAGGTACGAATGTAAATGTTATACAGGTAGTACATGAGCGCTTGCAATCGGCATTGACGAGCGTTTATGGCATTAGCACAGCTGCGAGCCATGTTGGCTTGATGTATGTTGCACATTGAAAACAAGTGCAGATTTGTTGTCTTTACTTACACGAACATACGAATATTTCCTTTTGAAGAGTTAAATGCAGAGGATGTCTATTATTAATAAATGATGAATGGGCGTAGAGAATCGCGGTTATGACTATGTGTGACACAAGTGCGATAGAAAATTCACTTACGCATTAAAAATCATTTTGCCGGTGGAAAATCGTAATTGTAGTGCCCTTCGAATTCGGCAAATAGTTAAAGGTGTCGAATCCTTTAATGCAATACGTCATTGTCATTGTTTATTTTTACCTTGTCCTCGAAGTTTGATTTTTTATGTGTTAGCTAACCTGCATGCTTATGTTTTTTACTAATGCATAAATTTGTGAATTACTCGTTCTGTTGTTTAGTTGTTTAATGGTTTATCTCTTTCGGATAATGTCACTGGCATGACCTTCATGATTTTAGAAGTATGCCGTAATACAGAAAGAAGGAAAAAATGCACTGACTAAACACTATTCTAATAAGTTATTCCATCCAAATTTGGAAACAAATCACGTTTAAAGAACACTTTTTGGTCTTATCGTGAAACCCAATTTATCAACTCTTCTGACCCCCTTTTTTAAATTCATCGGCTTGAAGAGAGAACACAATAATAAAAGCAGAATATTTAACTTTTTTTCGTAAATTGAATGACTCAATGTCAAATTACATACATAAATCTGCTATTGAAGTTATTATTATTGACATTAATTTTGTAAACTCCTTATCCAGTTAATTTAAAAAATGCATCGATAACCTATGCATAAACGCAACTTTATAACAACAGAAAACCAAAATGAAAACTGAACAAACCATTAAGAAAGTTGTATGTAAAAGACATACTCTTAGCGAACAGAAGAGATTAGAACAATTATTTTCGAATACTGAACCATGTATATGATCGTTCTTAATCGCAACTTTATAAATATACATATGAAGTTTCTTATAGGTTTTAAATCAATAGTTAGTTAAGAATACAAATAGATTGGCGCACACACATATGTTAGTGTTTGGCCGAGCTTCACCTCAGATTTGTGGCGTGCGCCTTGAAGGGAGGGACCTACAGTTTTTAATGCTATAATATTTAAATAGTTCAATCAAGAGAATAAATTAATTTCAAGTACTTTTTTATATGTGATGCATTCGGCAAATAGTTAAAGGTGTCGAATCCTTTAACGCAATACGTCATTGTCATTGTTTATTTTTACCTTGTCCTCGAAGTTTGATTTTTTATGTGTTAGCTAACCTGCATGCTTATGTTTTTTACTAATGCATAAATTTGTGAATTACTCGTTCTGTTGTTTAGTTGTTTAATGGTTTATCTCTTTCGGATAATGTCACTGGCATGACCTTCATGATTTTAGAAGTATGCCGTAATACAGAAAGAAGGAAAAAATGCACTGACTAAACACTATTCTAATAAGTTATTCCATCCAAATTTGCAAACAAATCACGTTTAAAGAACACTTTTTGGTCTTATCGTGAAACCCAATTTATCAACTCTTCTGACCCCCTTTTTTAAATTCATCGGCTTGAAGAGAGAACACAATAATAAAAGCAGAATATTTAACTTTTTTTCGTAAATTGAATGACTCAATGTCAAATTACATACATAAATCTGCTATTGAAGTTATTATTATTGACATTAATTTTGTAAACTCCTTATCCAGTTAATTTTAAAAATGCATCGATAACCTATGCATAAACGCAACTTTATAACAACAGAAAATGAAAACTGAACAAACCATTAAGAAAGTTGTATGTAAAAGACATACTCTTAGCGAACAGAAGAGATTAGAACAATTATTTTCGAATACTGAACCATGTATATGATCGTTCTTAATCGCAACTTTATAAATATACATATGAAGTTTCTTATAGGTTTTAAATCAATAGTTAGTTAAGAATACAAATAGATTGGCGCACACACATATGTTAGTGTTTGGCCGAGCTTCACCTCAGATTTGTGGCGTGCGCCTTGAAGGGAGGGACCTACAGTTTTTAATGCTATAATATTTAAATAGTTCAATCAAGAGAATAAATTAATTTCAAGTACTTTTTTATATGTGATGCAACACTTTTATAATTTTATAAAGAATCGCCGAAAACCGCGTCACACGGCAACAATCGATTGGCTTGACTGCATTTGCAGATAAAAGGAAAGTTGCTAGTGCAGCACCAGCAAGTTTAAATTATTTCTCCAAAGCCATTTACGTAATTTTAATTTTATTTTTTCGAAAGAGATCTCTGAAAATCTACAAAAAGGACTTTCTGGCGGTTTAGATGGCAAAGTAGGCTTTCGTTTTCTCATTTTGATGGCCAAATGCCTAGAAGAAGCGGTTGCATTGCAAACTTTTTAATGGCTGAACGACCAGCACAATTACCGGCATGTAATGCAGATACGTATGTTTGTACATATGTAGCAGTGATGCAAATAATGGTGTCGGTATCTAAATTATGCCTCACACGTAAACCAATGCTCCTGCTTCGGTAGTATTTAACGTACTAGTTGTAGTTGGTGGTAAGGGAAAGAAGAACTCTTACTCGTCCTTGGAAAGGCCTAGGGGATAGGAATTGTCCTCTCTTTTTGTTTCTAAGTGGCGCTAGTATTACGGCGAAGAAACAACTAAAATAATAAAAAAAAGAGTAGTGAAAAATTCACAAATTTTAAAATCATATTTTGGTTCAATAAAAATTCAGGTTTCGTCCATTGAGATAACCAATAAATGTTACATCGTTACGTCCGTGAACTTCACATCTGATCACGCAATCGAAGTGTTATTCGGTTCTTACAATTTTATTTTATCTTTCATTCAATCGTCAAGTGATGCATTTACTTTATTCTTTTATTGCACCATGGCAAATATACTACATACTTATGTATACATACATAATGTACACATACCTTTACGAATTTACACTCATATGAATGTTCGTGGTTATAAGCAACCAAAACATCTACGCCATTATACAACAGCAACAACGCGAAGAAGTGTAACAATGTGAATGACACCGAGGCATAAAGTTGAATGCCATCACATCGCATTCATAGCATTGCTTCTAATAAGAGTTGAGAGGCCTGCGATGCACTATCCCAATCGACCGAAATGGACAGGTCCCCTTTACTATATGTACATACATATGTACGTACACTTTAACTACATACAAACGATGAATCAATGGCTGGAAACGAGTTTTAACATCTTTGTATGTATGTGTTTGCGTAGGTACAAGCAGTGTTGCCACACATGGGCTTTTCCACCAAAACTGGTAGGTTTTTTTTCCATTTGGTGGGTTGGTAGGCTAGATAGAATTTTGGTATATTCCGTGACAATGAGTAATATTTATTTGCCAAAATTACAAAATATGTATCTCCAAACCTTCTAGCAACCTTGTTTATACGAATATCATTGGTGCGTTCGTATAACGGCGACGTAAATCATGTAATATACCTGATTCGCGATTACAAACGTATACCCCTATTATTGCCAATACAACGTGAACATCCATATATATTCTATGGTGTACTTGGACCAACAGTGCAGAGAAGTCTTTCAATGGGTTCGTAACCAGCCATATTCCAGGTCAGGTCTTAGCAATCGAAATCTGTGTTCGCGAATGCCTTCGTAGAAGGACAAATGGAGCCAGAATAAATATTGTGTCGGATAGTCAGGCAGTGTTAAAGGCCTAAGACTCTTTTAAAGCGGCATCAAGGCTTGTAGACTCTTGAACCACCTGGGAGCCCACAACATCGTAACGCTGATATGGGTTCCGGTACATGAAGGGTTTGAAGGCAACGAAAGGTCTGACTGTCTCGCCGGAGCCGAAATGCGCTTGCATGGTCCCTAGCCATTCTACGGTATTTCTAATGAATACACTACCGAACTACTTAGGAGCTGGGAAGAATCTCAGATTGCTGCGCACTGGCGGAAGGCGCAAAGATAATAAAACAATTACCTTGTTTATATGGCATCGAACGTGGTATCGAGTTATTTCGTAACAGTGTAGCTCGCATGAAATGCAAGTATTTATATGCAACAAATGAAGTCGATCAAACAGAGTTATCCCGATGCAATCTTGTTAATACATGTGCCAAGTCTTGAAAATAATAAACATTGAAAAATAATTATTAAAGACTCAAACAGCCATGATGAAAGGATATTATTTATTAATTTTATAACAAAGCTTAGCCTAAATTTAATTTCAAGGACTATTTAAATATTTTACTTCTTACAAAGTCGCAATAAACAACCGTGTGGACGAATCCCGTGTTTATATGCACTCTTAACACGATTCAACAACTCTTAAATCGCATCCAAAATGTGATTTATGGTGGCATGGTTAAAAGTTTCAATTCGATTTAAGAATGTGTTTACATGTGTGTGTCCAAATAACATGGTTTGACTTAGAACGAATTGAAGCATCACATAAACAAGGAATTTGAGAGAGATTCATAGCTCCTCACAAGAGGAACTCGAAAGGCTCCTTGAACTTAGAACTCTTACTGGCTACTTGACAGCACACAGCAAATTAAGGTACCATTTGAATCAAATGGGGCTTTCTGTACAGAGGGACTGCAGGTTTTGTGGGCTGGTGGAGGAAACCCCAGAGTACATTCTATGTGCCTGCCCACGAAACATGAATCGTAGACTGAGGCTGGAGTGATTAC
The DNA here is from genome assembly GCF_001687245.7 of Rhagoletis zephyria. NCBI lineage: Eukaryota > Metazoa > Arthropoda > Insecta > Diptera > Tephritidae > Rhagoletis > Rhagoletis zephyria. The sequence goes on from NW_016157554.1 coordinate 14,844, forward strand.
AATTAGGGTTTAGCAAAATAGATCTTCTCAGGCCGCATAAGTCTTTACAGTAAAATTAATTGTTATACGCAGTTAATTTGTTTTTATTGTACTAGCTGTGTCTTAGTTTTACTAAATGTTAAGTTATCTACATTTTTAATAAACTTGACTTTTGGTTGATTTTGGTAGGAAAAAAAATTGTCTGTGGCAACACTGGGTACAAATAAAAAGGAAATGAAGTTAGCGACATACATAATACGTACATACAAGCACATGTGTAGATATGTTTATATGAATGTACATACATTTCTAAAGCAAAATATGGACGNCAAAGGAAATGAAGTTAGCGACATACATAATACGTACATACAAGCACATGTCTAGATATGTTTATATGAATGTACATACATTTCTAAAGCAAAATATGGACGAATTTCTTAGTACGTAGGTACAGTGATGCCAAACCGTGGGAATTATTCCCTTTTGTGGGAGTTTTTAATAAAAACTGAGCTATAAAAGGAAAACGGTATTTTGTTTTGTATTTAGAACAAAAAATGGTATGTACATAATTTTGGAAATGTCCACTTAATGTGGCTCAGCTGAGCACGAAATTCTGCTCTTACAAAAAATGATTTGAAGAACTTATTTGGCCACTCTGTTGAGCACAGTTTATAGAGTAATTAAACCTTTTCGCAGTTTTTCACCAATTGGTCGCCAAGGAGTACTTTTGGGTTGCGTGCAGCGTTTTCGTTTTGCGCGCACGGCAACACTTACTGTGGGAAATTTCGCCTCATGATTATAAAAAGTTATTTTCGAGGAAAAAAGACATATAATAATGTGTTATTTATGAACAAAATTTAGGTTAATTATAAAATCAGTGCTTAATTAAAAATGATATAAAAAGATAAGTACTTAATTAACACTTGGGATTCTATAAACTGGAAAACTCAAGTCGTGGTTATAGAACTGAATAGAATTTTCTTAAATATAAGTTTAAAATTAAAAAATATCCATTTCCACGCGAATTTTGTGTTATTTTGTGAATTTATCAAGTAAAATTCTAAATTGCTGAATATATTTAAGTCTTTATTCCATACCACAGTAGTTTTGTATACAACTCTGAATCAGCAAAATTCATGCTCCTTCTCATTATCAACCTTTATCAGATTTTACTCCCGAGCAGTACTCAAAAGGGTTTATTAGCACATATACTGTGCTGTTGAGTACCATTATCACCTTTTATATACCTATAAAGCCTAAAGAAGATAATGAATCTATAAATATACTTAGATGCACAACATTTTTTTATTACATGGATCTACAAAAATTGGGAATAAAAAACAACTACTTTTGAGCACAATACTCTAATAGCCAGTTTAACAAAAGCAATTATTACTTTTTATTTGAATTTAATATGGAAACTGTTGTTTCACTTAAATTGCTTTCGTGAAACCGGCAGCAAGCCTTAGTAGTTTACATACATACATATTTATATACGCATATTTGTGTAAATGCAATATCAGTGTGGGAAAAAGGAGGGATTTTTGTTTTCGAGAGTGTGAAAAAATGGGAAAAATTATACTTTTTTGAGGTCTTCTTTATGGCATCACTGAGTACGTATGTACGAACATATGTGCATATATTGTAAAAAAACGGTGGGAAGATGTATGAAAGAAGGACAACAAAAAAACTTAATAAGAATCTGTCATACTTTAAAATGGCTAAAAAAGACTCGAAAACGACTGAAATATCACTCGAATAAGACTCACAAATGAATACAAATACGGCTTACTCGAAAAAGAGTCAAAACTGATCAGAAAAGTGGGTAATAAAAGACTCGTCAAGAAAAGTCGCGGGCAGGGTACCATTTTCTACCGACAAAAGCGTATTTTATCATCTGAATATGAGCACAGTTATGATTTTTTTTTTTTTTTTTTTTAGATGGGGAAGAGGACTTACAAAAAAGACCCGAATATGATCAACAATTTCAGAAAATTCGGGGTAGGGAAACACAAAAAACATGCAAGATAGACAAAGAAAACAATAAACATGCAATGTACATACGAACAGGGCCGCATTTAAAGACAGGCTACATAGGCGCCAGCCTTTGCGCCCGCGCCACAAGGGGACCTGCGCCACATGAAAATTTAAAAAAAAATCGAAGGGAATTCACATTATAGCACAACGTAGTTTAAGTACTAAATAGCTGATTTAGTTTAGTAAGTAAACGAAAAAGCGTCGTTTCATCGACTCGGAGCAAACGGAGACCGCGTGCGCAGCGGGTCGCAGTTTCGACAGCCTTGATCTAATAGCGTTTTCTTTTCTAAAAAACAATTCCATTTTCATTGCCCTCTCCTAAGTAACTGCGCGTAGAGGGCACTGAGAAAGCAAAGCATTTTTCGTTAGAAAAGAAAACGCCATAAATCATTGTGATTACAAATTTGAGGTGTTACTTTGTTCTTGCTTTGAGTATAAAGGCCCGCTTCTGTTGTCAACACAATATACAGTATATTTTGCTTTGCTGCCTCTATGCTTAAGTGCACATTTAAGATACCTACCCCAAAATGCGCATCAAAAGCATTATTTTTAACATTTATAAGGAAACTGCTCCGATAGATGCATTCAACATACCTGCACATTGGCGATACCTGCCTTAAAAATTGTGCGACTGGTATCAATTATCAATGAAAGTATTACGTTTACCTGCACTGGTCCTACAATTACCTAATTTTACAACCTCTTATTTATTTTGCTCATCTCGCAGAACAACGAAAATGGCTATCAATTTATGTAGTTATATAGATAATTAGATAACATTCGGTAAAAATTTCGCTTGCAGTAATTTCTACATGGTAAGTGCTCCGCCAATATTTGGTTTCATAGGGATTCGGATACCATCCTCATTGAAGTAGTAAAGAAAATTCGCTTAAGTGCCTTTTTCGGTTACGTGCACAAGTTTTTCGTGCAAAGAAGCATGTGCAGCTAAGCAAAATATACTGTATTTGGCAACATTCAGCTTTTCAATAAGAAAATTATATGAGTTATAAAAAGTATAAATAAAGAAAATATTAAAAACGGTGGCTGTGGTGCAAGTGTTAGAGAATTTAAGCGCACCTAAAATGTTGTAGCCGATACATGGCGCAATAGGCAGGTGAATTAATAAAACAGCTTTCTCGCTAAATGTTCTGTCATTCGGCTGTCTTATACAAAATTTTAAAACCTAATTTTCAAATAAGGTAATGTTAAATCAATATAACAGGGCAATTCTGGCAACTGTCTTTCAACTCACCACAGTCTTTCGAATAGTGTTGTTCCGATACGACTAACTACAAGTAAATACTCGATACTTTCTTCAAGTACTGAGTACTTTTTGTACTCAAATCCTCCCCGCAAGTACTTAGGTGGGTATCGAGTACGCGGTTAAAGTATTACTAGCTTTTCCAAAAATTCGGAATTTCGGTTCTGACAATATACGAATAATGCTGTTGTGGTTTTGGTAATATGTTAAGTTGGCTAATAATGAAACTGTCAATTACTGCTTTCTCGTACTAGTCAAACATTAAAATTTTGTAAGATTTACGACTTTTCTTTCGATAGGTTTTGGCCGAAAGTACTCGAACATACTTCTGGCTACTTTTTCGGTAAGTTTTGTTCGGAGAGTACTTGAACTGATTCTGTTTTTCTTCACATGACATAAGTATTTACAATGAGTTCGATATGAGTAAGTATCGAGTACTTCTCCTTGATACATTTGTAGCATCGATACTTTTCTTCAATATTTTTAAAGAGTACAGGAATCGAGTACATGGTGGTATCGGAACAACAGTATTTTCGAAAGGCAAATGTCCCTTGCAACACAATTGTCAATTCTGGAAACTATATTGAAAGCTCTTCACTGTCTTTCGAAAGACTAATTGAAAGATCTGCCAACGTAATGCTGTTCGCTTTTTAGCAAACATATTTTTTTTTTATTAAATTAAATAAAGAAAATATATACACATGTTTTTATACCCGAGCGCACTTGTACACAAGGGTATTATAACTTTGTTCACATAACGGTTGTTTGTAACAGGCAAAACGAATCGAGATAGATATAGACAAGTGTATACATAAATGATCAGAAGGAAAAGAGAAATCGATTAAGCGATGACTGTCTGTCCGTCCGTCCGTCTGTGCACACGATAACTCGAGTAAAAATTTAGATATCTTAACGAAACTTGGTACGTGCACTTCTTTCTGGCGTAGGACGGATGGTATTGCAAATGGGCGAAATCGGACTGCAACCACGCCCACTTCCCATATAACGGTAATTTCCAGAAATACGAAAACTGCGATATTTTAGTAACTACTGAAGATAATTCACTCAAAATTGATATTTACAATAACTTTCAGACGAAAAATAAGAATATTATAAATTTTTGGAAAATGGTTACACGTGTATATCTTGGTAACTGCTCCACCAATTTCTTCCAAACTTGGCACAGATGTTGGCTTTGGTACAGCGTACTTAAGGGCCCAAAATTGTTAAAATCGGACAATAACCACGCCCACATCCCATATAACGGTAATTTAGAG
>NW_016157554.1:19419-32165 GCF_001687245.7 Rhagoletis zephyria
AAAATCGGACAATAACCACGCCCACATCCCATATAACGGTAGTTTAGAGAAATACAAAATCTTCGATAAATCAGTAAATATTAAAGCTAATGTATTCACAATTGATGCTTGCAACAATTCTTTACAAAGAAATGCGCTTATGGTAAAATTTTGGAAAATGGGCGTGGCACCGCCCACTTATGATCACATATANTTCAGAAATGCTTGAAACTTCAATATTTCGAAATTTAAGGACGTTAATTTACTCAAAATTGATACACCCCGGCTTACCATGTAGCGGTAGCTTTCGGAAAGGTGAAAAACGTATATTTAATACTTGCGCCGGGTATTTAATGTTCGGCTCTGCCCGAACTTAGACTTTTTTACCTGTTCTTATTAAAATAATGATAATTAATAAACAAAAGAAAATTAAATAAAAAGGTGAAAAAACCAAATGGAAATAAAGCAAAAATAAATAGAACAATTTTTAAAAATTAGATGGAATTAAAAAAAATATATTTTTTCTTTTTAAAACAATAAAATGAAAAAATTTAATTAGAAAAAGAAAAAATTATATCACAAACAAAAATTAACAAAAAAAAATCTAAAAATTTAAAGACAATCAAAGAGAAAAACAAGGAAAACTTTGAGCTCTTTAAACGACCTCTAAATATTTTTTTATTTCAAAATAAAAAAATACGGGCATATTTTTTCGGTATAGAACAATCTTAGGGGGTGAGAGCATAAAAATTACGACTTCACTTTTTCACATTCACTCTTGGACAACCCTAATGTACATATGGGGGGAAAAAAATCCTTTGAATACCCATACTATGCAAAACAAAAAAAGATTTTATAGAAAAACCTAATCGTAAGTTTTAACTGTAAGGTTAGGCTATGTTCACAACTTTAAAAATCTACAATCTGCATCCGCTGTTTGCCTTAGTACTACTATCAGGGGGCCCACACCACTGAAAGATCCTATGGGCCTATAAATCCTAAATCCGGCGGAAGATTCGAAAGTGCATTATTACGGTTCTATATTTATTTCTACTAGTTCCCAAATTTGTTGTCAAAAAACATGTATAATAATAACACTATGCGACAAAATCAAACTTTTGGCTCGGTATTGAGTAAAACCAAATGCAAGTATGTTAATGGCTTTTTTTCGAGTTTAGATCAAATAAAGAAGATATCCTTAATTGAATCCTTGAACACAATTTAATTTATAAATAGGTTAAGTTCTTGAAAAATATTCTTAAAGAATACTTATAAGAGCCGTTTATTTTGAAAGTGGCATAAGTCACTTCCCAGCTCTTGTGCTTAAATGACCGGTTACTGTTATCTGAACGCGTCGGTTATTCGTTCAACTTCATCAACCAATGGTAGAAGGGTTTGCCATTAATTTACAACGATAGAACGATTTGCAGATGGATTCGTTTACAAGTAGCCGGTCATTAAGCGCAAGAGGTACGAGGTGACTTATGCAATTTTCAAAATAAACGGCTCATATAAGGGGTTTTTGATACGAGGAATTCATTTTTGAAGTTCGTTTATTATGCTTTGCGCTAGATGGCGCTGTAGGCCCATTTTATTGAATTTCTTTGTTAAAGGTCTTAATAAAAAAAATTCAGTTGCGATGTAATTTCAAACAGCGCAATTAATATTTTAAACAGAAATGAATTTGTTTGTTGTATTTTGTTTTATTCTTTCGTCTACTTTTTCTTCAAACTTTCCTTATTTTTCGCCTTTTATTTTGATTTTCAAATTCTTTGTCATCATTGTCATGTGAACAATTTGCAAAGTTATTGCTTACCATTACGTCTTCAACTGAAGCCATTATCCACCATCAAATATCCAACACCATCATTCACAATCAAATATTTTTTAATTAAAATACCAAAGAAAGTGATAAATTGCTGTTATCGAAGCCCCACAAAATAAAAAAATTATTCCTCAAAATAGTTTTTACTTTTTTTCGGAAGGTGGACAAGGGACCGATCCATTACAAAAAATCTTATTTGTAGCTTTCTGCCTAGATTAACATATAGAATCCTTTTTTCAGGTAAGTGGACCAGGGACCGAGCTATTCAAAAAAATCGTATTCATGGTCCGATTTGCTTAAAGTTTGGCACGTAGGTTGCTTATGACCTGGACTAGCAAATATAATCCTTTTTGACGTAGAATACGTCTAACGTTTCGGTATGGAGGCCATGCTCACATGTTGTAGTTGTAATTTTTAGATCTTCACAAAAACGCTTATTGCACGAGAAGCAATAAAGCGATTTCAAAGAAAAATGTCGTCTTTCAAAGAAAAAATCCTAAGTTTACCGACAAGTGAAAAAAAGGCTGGTTTTCTTTATACAGCCCCTTTTAAATTTGAATTATTATTATAACAAATCTGAATTCTTGTTCGCTTCCATTTCGCTACACCGCGCAAATAAATAATTTAAGAAATATCGAATAAAAATAATAAATTGAGTGATGACTTTTTCTTCTTTCGTATAAACAAACGTAAACATTAGCTTATTTTGGGGTAAATTTTGAGCCTTTAAAGTGATGTAGCAACTTGGGTTTTGCAGATATAATTTTCATCCTAGGAATATAAGCAAAAGAAATATTATTATGTCCAAATTTTTTATAAATTTAAGAAACGTTTTGTATTTTAGGCCAAAGTATTTTTGGAAAAATATGCTAATTTTTTTAATACCAAATTGCTCGAAAACCGCTAAAATGATTTTATTTATGTTTTCTTTAATGAAAAGTTGAAGTTGCTTACTTTCTTTTGCTATATGGGAAGTGTTGGTTGATATCTTCTAAGCATGTTCATTTGATTAAAATATATGGGCATAATTGAGATTTCATACAAAATCACTTCGTCATCATTTTGCAAACACATGCATGCGCTAGAACAGTAAGGCTGCTGGAAGTGGCAAAAGGAGGCCAAAAGCAGATGGCGCAGGTGAAGGGAAATATTTATAAGCTGATCGCAGAATATGTATGTATGTATGTTGATTGAAGTTAATGTGAATCTGGCTCTCTTTTAGTAATCTATGTACATATGTACATATGGATGCATAATACACGAAACTTTTTTTAGCCATATCAGATCTGTACCATTCTTTGGACTTGCCTGTTGATGTGCAATAACGAGGTATTTTTTTGAAAGAGTTGCCACCTGGTTAATTAATTATTTCAAATTATTTAATAAGTCAAATCAATTATTACGTTGTGGGTATCGGTCGAAATGGGTTTGAAGGCGTTTTATTTCTTAATAACACGATTAAGGGTTGCCACCTGTTTAAAAAATCTAGTTCAACTTAAATCAAGGCAGTTAAAAAAATTAAAATATGTTTCATGATATGGGTGTCAGGCGCAAAATGTTGAGGTTCGAAAATATTTTGAAGAGGGTTGCCACCTGTTAACAATTTAAATTCAACTTAAATTAAGAGAATCAGTTAATTGAAATGTCTATCACAATTACAGTGTTAAACCAAAAAGGTTTAAGTTTGAAAATATTTGTAACAGGGTTACCACAAGTTTAAAATGTTAAATTCAATATGTATACCTAATAGTTATAATAAGTGATCATAATAACATCACGTATTCTACGTTTAAGTTTAGGGACTGCAGCTCCGCAGGTCAAGACGAGGACTGATCCTTTTTTCGGTAAATAGACCAGATACCGATCTATTAGAAAAAATCTTATTTTTGGTGTGATTTGCTTGAAATCTGGCACGTAGGTAGCTTATTGCATCCATTAACATACAGGATACCCTTTTTTGATAGGTGGACCAGATACCGATCTATTCAAAAAAATCTGATTTATGGTGCGATTTGCTTGAAATTTGCCACGTAGGTAGCTTATTGCCTGGATTAATATATAGGATACTTTTTTCTGATAGATGAAGATAGAGGTACTGATATATTCGAAAAATCTTATTTATTGTCCGTTTTGCTTGAAATTCGGCACATGTATTATAGATGTATATAAAGGGTGTTTTTTTAGACATGTGGTTTTCAAGAAGAAATGAAACGCATATAGTTTAATGTTATGGCCAAGAACTTAACTTTATTATAAAGATAAGGGTTTGCCAATATGTTTTAAAAATGATTTCGGGCAAGTGACCGCCACGGCTGGCTCGATTAAATTTCAACCGAGAGGCCCAATTTTCGACCACTTTTTGTAGCAACTGGGCCCGTATGTCAGCAATAACGCGCCGAATATTCTCTTCCAAGACGTCAATCGTCTCGGGCTTATCTGCGTAAACAAGCGACTTCACAAAAAAAAAAAAAAATAGTCCAGCGGTGGTTAATCGCACGATCTTGGAGGCCATCTCGTTTTGGGCCCATTCACCCAACGTGCGACGCGCTTGATGGTCGTTCGGCTTCAATTCTTGCACGAGTTGGATTTTGTAAGCCCGCAAACCCCACACAGCTCTAATTGATTCGCGCGATAGCGAATGGACTCATTCGGGTCTTCTTCGATACTCTGCTCCACAGCAGCAATAGCCTCTTCGGTGCGCACTGTACGGCATCTCTGAGGATGCGCATTATCTACTAGAGTAAACGTGAACGTGAAGAACGAAACCGATCCATGGTTGCTCGAACTACCGACTCTGCTAGGCGATTATGTCGACCGAATATTGGACGCAGCGCGCGATGCAATTTTGGTAATAAATTTGCATCTATATAAAAATGGTGTGAAAAATGTATAGTAATTCATCAATTAAGAACGGTTGGACCGATTTGGCTAAATATTTTTTTAGTTGTTCGTAATAAGGAGAAGGCTTTTACGAAAGAAAATTTTGAGAAAACCCTCCGGGAAAGTCGGAAAATTGGAAAAATCGAAAATTGATTTTTTGTATGGAATGGCTTTCGAATGGAAAAATAAAAAATTCTAAATGGAAAACTCAGAGAAATCCGGAAGAACGCGAAAAATTTGATTTTTTTTCGACGTTAAGCTTTCCTTGCATATTTGGGCGCACATTTTTTGCTGCACAGAGGCGGGTGCGTATCTTGGCTGCAACAAGATAGTGGTCCGAGACGACGTTTGGGCCTCGGAGTGTACATATGTCCAAAACCCTGGAAACATGCCTTCAGTCTATCACAGGCCGATTTGGTTTCTCGTTTTTCGATCCGGAGAGAACCATGTANCGTTTGGGCCTCGGAGTGTACATATTTCCAAAACCCTGGAAACATGCCTTCAGTCTATCACAGGCCGATTTGGTTTCTCGTTTTTCGATCCGGAGAGAACCATGTAGCTTGATGGATCTTTTTATGCTTGAACCTAGTACTGCAAACTACCATGTTGCGGGCCCCGGCGAAATCGATCAGCCTCAATCCGTTGTCGGACGTTTCGTCGTGGAGGTAGAATTTTCCGACGGTGGTTCCAAAGATCCTTTCCTTGCCTACCCTGGCATTGAAGACACCAAGCACGATTTTGATATCATGGCGGGGGCAGCGCCATCGGGGTATGGGCGCAGATAAGCGAGTTGTTGAAGAATCTCGCTTTGATGCGGATTGTGGCTAGACGCTCGTCGGGGTGAACGACAGTACTCGGCGACGGAGTCTCTCTCCCATAACAAATCCAACTCCAAATTTACTCTTCTTTACATGGCAGCTATAGTAGACGTCGCAAGGCCCCGTCCAACGCATTTCTTGGATGGCGGTGATGGCGGTGATGTCAGCTTTTGTCCTTTCGAGGACATCAACCAGCCGGCAGAGGCACCTTCCCCATTAAGGGTCCGAACATTCCAGGTGCATGCCCTCAAATCGTAGTCCTTTAAACGTTTGCCGTGGCTTTACCTTGCTTCTTCGCTGGAAATGGTTTTTACGTGGCGGGTCCCAAACCCAGCGCACAACCCATTGCTGCAACGGGGGTGGTTTCGCAACCAAAAACACGTTCATAAAGCGAGCCGATTGCTCCAAGCCACCCGCATGCAGCCGCATCTACTTTTGAACAGACACTGCAGACTTCAGTGAGCCCCTAAACCGAGGAACCAGTACAGTACAGTGTTTTTCTAACTACACTCATTGTGGATAATTCGAAATGTAAGGGTTATAAATAATTCCATTCTGGTTGTTGTTGTTTCCGACAGGGTGGGTGTATGATGTATTTTGGAACGAATTTCCGTCATCCCTTTTCAAATTTGGTTTGGAGACAAACCGGTTTCGGCGTTGTGCCATCTTCAGTGTCATTTTTATAAAAGTTATAAATAATTCGATCTGTAAATTTTGGAAATACTTAGTTTCATATTTACCTAGTGCGTTTTTCTAACCACAAATATAGTGGAAAACTCGAAATGTAAATGTTAAAAATAATATGGTTAATAGTTTCAACTGTATATACTATGTATGTATGTATGTATGTAACTCTCGTTAGGTTGGTCATGCTTTTATGTCAAATAACGACACTTTTCGTATTGCGCGGCTGTTCATTTCATAGTTTCAGTAAGACACTTAATAATTTTTTATGGGAAATAACGACACTTTCCGTTTTTTTACCGTTGTTCAGCAATACAAATGGATTTTTTTTCGTTTAGGAGATTTTACTTATTTTTTAATTTTGCTGGCCAACACTTGCTAAATCTTTAGAAAAAACCATTAATGGAAAACTTACAAATTTTCCCTACAGAATGACTGCAAATAATCGGGAATAATTACACTGAAAATAAAATTTCCTAAAAATGCTACGAAAAACTTTCGTAGTCTTGGTTGTTGTACAACGTACGAAACTTTCGTTCATAATACGAACACATTTTTGACAACGAAACAAGATTTTACGAACCATTCCTAAATATAACGAGAGGAGTTTCGTAAGGCATTTTTTCAGTACAATTTATGAAAACTTTCGTTTATTTTACAAAACACATGCGTAAATTATCGAACAAATCTGTGTACCAATAATTTGTATATTGTGCAAAGGCATTCTTAATATTTACGTGTGGTTTTAAAATACACGAAATCTACAATTTTATATTCGTTTTATTTATTAAATACTTTCGTACATAGAACAAATGCAGAAACATGTTTTTTAAATTCGTACAATATACGAATATTTTCGTACAATATACTAAGTTACCGGCAGTTTAATATTTCATCATATTTTTATGTACCGTGTGTCATTGCGAAATTACCTGTTGGCTGCTGTGAGACGTATAGTATAAATTTAAATGTTTTATAAAGGCATTTTCTGGATACAAAATATGATAAAAAAGGCGTGTGCAGCACCGTACATATAATAGAAGTAAAACTTCTTAAAAAGGGTGTGAGTACCAGTTACCTACTCACAATATTTGATGTGTAAACATATGTTTACGGCTCGGCAAACGATTAGGCGATTGAGTTACATACATAGGTTTGGTTAGAAATTAAGCAATAATTTAATTTCACCTTATTCTTTTTCTGATATATAATTTATTTATTAATTTTCCGGTAACACCACCTAATATGAATTCGCCCTTCTAGCATCATTTGGACCGGGTTGTAATGGAAGTAACTGAACGGAGTGAACTGTCACATAATTATCTATTGTATGGTTAACAAATAAATGCAAATATTAATAATGCAATCAATAGATCCTTACGAGTTCGCCGCGATTTGTTACGATTCTCCCCAATATAACCAAGGCACTAAGTAACCTACGCACTTTTGCTCGCAAAATGCATGTATTTAAGTTGAAAGAAGACAAATTCCATTGTTCGGTATTTCTTCTTACTCGCTTTCTATCTTCCAAGGCGAATTCATATACTCTTATCGCGAATTCATATATTCATGTGGTAGCAACAGTATAAAAACATAAAATTACCTAATCACAGCGCACGGCAGTGACTCGCTTATATATACACGAGATTTGGAAGTTTTTATCCAGACGTCCAATCGACATGTTTGAGATATCGTTGAAAAGGTCTTGCAAAGTGTGTCCAGAAAATGTATTCAAGCTTCATAAACGATTGCGAATCGAAGTGTTGCGAAACAAAAAACATTTTTTTTTTTGCTTTTGCCAGTTTAAGGGGGCATGTGGGTACACCCAACATATTTAGTGTTATTCTGTAGGCCAATACCTCTCAAATGATACCTTATATATTGAGTTGCGGCTACTATTTGGAAAGATATAGAGCTAAATGTGTTTTGGCTCGTGTCTCCACTACGAGATGCTTTGGTATGTATGTGGCTTCTGTACGTACCTTCATTCAATTTTTTTTAAACTTTCAGGAATTAAAGTACAAAAAAACTAAGAAGGTTTTGTTCCAGGATATTTCGATTCGTATGCCTTTATGGGTGTGGCTGGTGCCTGAAATTTCAAAAAAGGTAATTTTTTAAACTATCACTGAGGCCGCACTAATCATTCCATACCATGTGGATGTGGAAGCAGTAGAAGGGTCTTAAAACAAGCTATCTAACGCTCTCTTTTTCGTTTATGAAATAAAAAGATGTCATAACGTTATCGCCTGAAAAGTAAAAATCGGGCCGCTGAAAATATACATTTCGGGCATTTTCTTAAAAACTGGTCCGTCGATTTTATTTGTAGTTTCCACAAATCTAGCCCAAGACCCTAGCCTTCATCTGGTATATAGCTTGTGTCTGGGAAAACTCCTGTTGTGGAGATATTGCTATTCAAATTTTTATTTTTACACCATGGAACAAACCTATGCATATCAAGCAGTTCATAGCATATTACTCAATTTTTGAGTTTAACATTCGAATACAGGGTGTGTTCAGAAATGCATCAAGCTAAAGCATCAGACGCATTTATTTCTAAACTATAATTAATGGAAATGTCCAATAAGCGCAACTGCGGTTAAATGCCTAATTGGAACGTAATTGCTTAAATAGGGCATTTCCATCAGTTGTAGTTTAGAAGTAAAAGAGACTGATGCTTCTTTGGCTTGATGCATTTCTGAGCGCACCAATATTTACATTGCACTAACATGGTTGTTAACATGGCGTGTGCGTAAATGTGTACGCTTATTAGTAATGTTTTAAACGGCATGTGTGTTTAACAGTGAGTGGCATACCAGCAGTTTTCAAGAACAGGCTGTTACAGGACATGCGTTAAGATACTTTACCAGACACTGCTTTATCGACACTTAACTACCTTTGGACATTACTATGTCAGTAATTCAGTAGATGTCGCTCTGCGAATTCAGATTGGAATTTTTTATTTGATATGTAGGACGAAAACGGCGCTTACTCATTTATTTATCACACAGTTCGTTGCAGAATATATGCACATGTACATATTTCAGAATACATATATTGTAGTGTATCAGAAATGCATATCTACATAACAAAGTTCCACACGCGCCAAACGTGCTTTAAACTTATTTTGTCGGTAATGCAAACAAATTGTGGTTCACACGATATATTATGGAATGCTTGATTTCTGCTTACACTGCATTCTCCCATAAGCATATTTTGCTAAGCTAAGCCAATGTGCATTTGTATGTGCATAAGTGTCTGGCTGCACATACATGTGTTTGTAAGACTAGTATGTAAGAAGTATAATAAATATGTATTATAGTAAATAAGAACACATAGAATTAAATAAGCTTAAATTTGTATAAATTAGGAAAGAATTAATGAATAAAGAACAATATTCGATAAGCGCTTGACTGCGCCACAACAAATTGTCGTCTTATTACATTGTCGTCTTATTACATGGCGATCCTGCCAGATCTAGCGGCAACTTGCCTTTTTATAGTGGCAAGCTGCCTTTAAGCGGCAAAAGATCCTGCCAGATCTAGCGGCAACTTGCCTTTTCTAGTGCAAGCTGCCTTTAAACGGCAAAATATCCTGCCAAATCTAGCGGCAATGCCTTCGTACTGACAGAACACCGTTAGTAGCTGACGTAGCTGTTAACATAAAAAAGCTACATAACCTCGCCAACCGGGCACCGTTTCGACCTCAAAATGAACAAGTTGGTGTCCATTGCCAAGCAGCAACCTCATTTCGACGAACTGGAGGTCGCTATTTTCATCACCGGTTTGCCTCAGCAAAAAACTGCGCTTAACGTGCTAATCAGAGGCTCATACAAGCTTATTTGAAACTTTACAACGGGAAACTCAAAGTAAAAAACAACGAGGAAGATGACTCTATATAGGCTGTTCAGCCAAGCAAGAAATCCAGACGGGAAAAGGAGAAAAAAGGTGTCGTTAATTTAATATCAAAATAATAATTATTAATATTTTGGCAACCTAACGGCTGCCTATTGATTGGCAAGAATTGAAAGATTCTTGCCGTTATTTAAATTATTAAATATTTAAATTAAATACTAGCAAAATATTTTGGCAACCTAACGGCTGCCTATTTAGTAGCAAGGATCGAAGATTCTTGCTGTTTATTACATGGCCGTTTATTACTAACAATTTATACCTAAATTATTTAGTATTCTATATTTATTTATATAAAATGGGTGGACAAACATCAAAAATAGATAAGCCTAATGCTAATGTAGTAAACTCCATTGAAATAATAGATCATAGTGAAGCATTAAATACCATCAAGGTAACGCTTTTGATTATTAGTATTTCAAGCTGCATAAGCTTATTTTTAAAGATTGCACATAATAAATTTCTGAAAAAGAGGTACATGAGCCGTGCTGACGGTCTAGATAAGGTTTAAACAAAATTTTATTTTTTTTACTCTTTCTCTTAGCCTCCCATCCTCAATGAGCAAATGGGAAGAAATTTTTAAGGCACTCGTAGAAGAAAAAACTACAGCAGAAAGATCTTACAAGTGCATAAACAAGAATATAAAAATAAAAGCAGAAACAGTAGTGAAACATCTCACACTAATATTAGATTCATTAAATAGATTAGATTCGGCAATACGTAGTGTATATAGCCAACTAGCCAAAGTATTGCGGCATTTGATTCTTTTAGTTACCTTACTTTACATTCTGCATGATAATGTTTGCAATTTCTACTAAAAGTTTTCAATATCAAACAAAAAGGCATACATAGTTGCAAGGAAAGTTAAAGTTCACCCGAAGGATCGATAGTAAAACCATAAGGACTAATTACCAGCAGCATTCGTTTAGGTTCCACAGCACCAAACACAGGCAGAAATTTCGAAATGATTTGTAGTTTGCGGTAATTACAAGGTTGTGTCAACCGCGACAATAGCGGCCTTAACTCCTTTTAAGGGAACTTGTGAATATTATCAAAGCTAACATTGGTAAATTATGATTGGCGTGTACTAACGCTGCGCGATTTAGACCGCATCTGCCACCACATACAGCTGCAGACTCTCGGCGCAAGTAGTACATATGTGGAGCGTTTACTGCGACCTACGCAAACATGGTTGCCACTGACGAAAAAAAATACTTACCATCCACTTGAAAAAAATCTACCAAGTTTGGAAAATATCTACCAATCAAATGTTTAGTGTTTTTTTTTTTAACAAAAACTTAGTTTTAGTCTATTTTTTTTAATTATTTCAATAAAAAGTTTTTATTTAACTAATTATATGGTGTTCTCGGTTTCCTTCAACCAAAAGCGAAAGTGATGAAACTAAAGGTAATAATGAAACTTCATCAATAAAAAAAATCAACTGGAGTTATTATAGACAAATACAGAAACTCAAAAAACCGCTTGGTGATTTCTTAATATGTATTCACAATATTTTTCAAGTAAAAATTTTGTTTGATATTGTGTGCGCTTCAACCAAACCCGTAGAAGTCAAGGGCTCAAGATATATGTATATAAAACATTTAAAAAATTCCAAAAATTTTCGGCTAAAGTTAGAATTTTTTATTCTGATTTTTAGAACTTTTATGAGTATGCAGTTTTATAGCCCATGAAATTTTAGAATAACCTAAATCTACAGCAAAAAATTTCCGTTGATTTTTTTAATTTTTTCGCCGCCGGTCTTTTTTGTTTTTAATTTAACAATTCCCGTTTATAAAAACCTTTGTATGTATTTACATAAAAAGTGTGCATTGAAGCGTTAGAAAATGGATGCAAAAAAAGACTAGAAATCAAAAAGACTACACTTTTGTACAGAAATTTATAAAATGAAGATATTTAACTACGAAAAATAAAGGAAAAGTTTTATTTGTTTTACAATCAAGGTACCTTAACAAAAAAATTACCAAAATGAAAAAAAATTTACTTTTTTACCAACCCAAATTTTTTCAACCAATTTTGGTAATAATTTACCAAAGTGACAACCCTGTATGCACAGCACTTAGTCTCTCTACAAGTAATTTGTATCTAGATACAAATATTTGTATGCGTTTAGGTACATATGTATCTCCGTATGCAGTTTTTTGATCTTGGCTGTGCGGCACTTATTATTCGCTCGCTCGCTTACCGCAAGAGTCCATTAAAAGATCGTAAAAACTTTACGATCCCCAATATGAGATTCTTCTTAATATGAAATTTTATTATTTTGGAATTTCTTTCGTTCGACCCAATGCCTGCCAGCACAGCACTACCAAATCGTCTCCCAAAGTTGTGAGTTTGGTTTCCCTACTCGGTGGCGAATCGCTCGAATTTGCTTTTCCAATTATGCCGCCAAGGCAAAGGAACAAATACGCCATAGAATCAAAAGGTATGTATTTTTTATGTATGCACATAGTTACATAGATTTGTTTATCTACACATTTTTATTATCAGAGATGTTAAAAATTCTTACAAAATAGTATTTAAATATAATATACAAATATTAAATACGTATTTTGAAAATACAGATATACAGGGTGTCCCAGAAGTAACGTGCCAAACTTTAGGGGAAGGTAGGTGGGGGGGGGGGGGGGGGGG
>NW_016157554.1:32801-38462 GCF_001687245.7 Rhagoletis zephyria
ATTCCGACGAACTGATAACCTCCTCCTTTTTGGGAAGTCGGTTAAAAATAAACGAACAGTTCCTTAATTTAGAACTCCACAGCAAAATTTTTAGGCGTTATAGTATTCGCAACTTGTATATATATGTACATATAACATATAGCTCAACAATGAGCTGAAGGCAAAAATCGCTGATTGCCTAAAAAGCTGAAGCTGGGTATGGAAACTAATCTTAGTACTCTACTTAAGATATTGGCTCTGTTCCGCAAATCAACGCGGAATCCCGCGGATGTTCAAAACGGCCTAGAAAGCAAAACGGTACTCAGGCAAATGGTGAATAGAGGGCTCATACGTTCCACAATTGGGCCAAAATGGATAAAGTGCCAAAGTGCATATCACTTTTTTATGTTTACAGGTTGCACAGAGTGGTATTGGTCCCGAAAACATGACCAAAAATGCTTTTTTTAAATCATTAATCTGTCCAGTTTTCTATGTTTAAAAATACTAAGTAGGCACTGCATTCAAAAACAAAAAATTTAACTCGGAAGCGCTACTCACTTCGCCGTGCGCTTATTCTAAAGTTACTGTTCGTCTACGAGTGCCGCGTGATTTTTCGGAACGATCAGATATCGTTATTTTTAAAGGCCTTTGGTTTCAAGCAAAACAATGTCATAGTTTTATTTGTGATCGATTCTATTAAGCCAGATATGCACTTTATTTAACATTACAATTTGCATTAGAAAGTACTTAGTGTAGAAGTCAGTTAAAAAAACCAGCCGCCCAAAACCGCCCCTGGTTTTAAAAGACTTTTAATTGTTGCTACCTGCAACTACTAACATTGGTATTATTAAAGCAACACAGACTTGACTTCTGATCCCCCAATAACGAGCATGCGAAGCAACACAAAGAAAACAAAACAACCCTTGTCATCTGATATCGAAGATGGCAGTACTGATCAATACAACCCGCTTCACTTGAATAGGTACACATTTTTTCATAAGATCTGAGCTTATATCTGAATTTTTGGGTATCGTAGAAGTTTATTTTCGACCTCATTTTGAAAAAAGATAAATTTTAAAGAAAAGTGGTGAAAATGCAGAAAACATCTCTATTACTTTGGATTTTATTTCACGTTGTATGAAACTTCATGAAAATTATGCTTATTATTTTCATCACTTGAAAAGGCACAGTAGCTTTAACACAAGGAAAGGACTAGATTTGACCAACAAAAACATACCATTCATTTTAATTATACTATATAACTCTTTTAGTATTGGATACCACATCCTTATCCGGAAGACAATTATAGAGGTGTTTTGAAAAATCAAGGACGTCTAGCTGATTACCATTTTAATCGCCAGAAAGAACAACTGCCAATCTTCAAATGGATTCTCTGACATGCAAATTTGCAAAACATCCAATTCCAAATATTTTCCATTAAGTTTAGGTCCTGTGAATAGGACGAACTTCGAACAAATTACGACTTTGCCTCATTTTTATAGCTCCTGTAGTGCGAATCCGTGCGAAATTTTTGAATAAATCCATTGTTGCCATCAAAATTAAACCTTTTGCAAGAGAAAACCGCCATTTTCCAGTTATTCTTAGAGGCATGCGAGTTGCACAATATTCCATACATGATTCTTAACGTTTTTTTGACACTTTCATTTTGACATGTCACAAGTAGACAGGTTTTTCTCTCATTTTGGTCCACTATCTCGAAAATAAGATGCTGATCCCGTAATGGACTTTCGTCACTTCTGTCTAGCTTTTGTATTCTGGCTCCACTTCATGCGATGCTGTGAGCCGGCTTCACCTGTCAAAATCGTTTGCATTTCCTTCAGTTGTATTTCCGACAGATCGCCTGCAAGGTCCTGGGTCCGCGAAGCCCTACATTTACGAATATTTTGCAGTTGAAAGTACGTCTTCTTGGCCTATTCTTGTTCTGTTACATATAATTCTAATTATCCTTTAAATTCTTAAAAAGGTTTTAAATGCAATTTCAACAACTTTGCTATACACATAAGGATGCTACGCATACTTGGTGTGTTTTCAAATGAATCACAATAATAAGCATAACGTCGTTTAAAGTACAAAACCGCGTATCGTCATTCTGCAAAACCGCGTAACTGACATTGGCTGCCAAAAATTGGATTTGCTCACACAAGCTCTTGGCTCAATCCTTATCCATTCGTCCTGAAATATACTAGCCAGAAATGCGATTGCTTTATAAAAAAGAGAACCATTTTGAAATATGAGTGTTTATACGCTCTAGAAAATAATTTCTACAACTTCACATACGCGGTTTTGCATTTTATTTATACGCGGTTTTGCACTTTAAACGACGATAATTTTCGTGTAGTTTGATAAAAATGGGAATAAAATCTAATAAAGATGTTTTCTTCATTTTCCCCACTTTTCTTCGAAATTAATCATTCCTCAAAATTTGATCAAAAAGAAACTTGATGCCCACAAGTCCAGATATTAGCTTGGATCTTGAGGAAAAAATGTGTACGTATTCTATTGAAGCCGGTTGTAAATGCATTTATATCTTCATTGGACTTTGTTTCAATATTTCTTTACTCTGTGGCTCAAATAAAACGTATGTATGTAGCTGTTAGTGGTATAAAATGTCTTTGGCCAGGTTTTGGGACTAAACACCACACTGTGCGTTGGTTTTAAATAACTTGGGTTGTCTGTAGTAATGGTGAGGGTGGCTCGAGCCCCTATAACTTCCAAGCTTTTACCGAAATTTTGCAGGAGAAACTTCCATAATGACGTATGTATCTGCCTTATTTAATGATTGTGCTTATAAGCATATACATAAATATGGGGGTTTCCATATTGAGAAACCATTCCATCACTTCTTCTGGCTTTACATACTTCCATGTAGTAATTTATATTGAGAAGGGTTAACCCGTTTAATCTTCCTGGAGCATCGTTATTCTGAGCCAAGTTTTAATCCGAGGCTAAGTAGATAGATACCTTTCAGCGCTAGCATTCGTGGCTGGAAATGTGCAAAATATACGAAGTAGAGTATTAATAGTTGGAAATATATCGTAATCACAATGTGTGGGTTTCTCGAAGGCCGATTCCATTTGAGTACCGGTTTCAATTTACAGATTCCATTGCTGCTGCTAAAAAGCTATTTATGCTCCTAGCCTCAATTTTTGTTATTGTTTATTCACTACTTAACCCTTCCGAAAACATTCTATGAGGCAGTTAATAAGTTCGATGATCTCTTTTGCTTCTAAGTGGTTGATGAATTAAGGTAACAGGAGACTGAGGTTAAAACTTTTCAGGACGTCTTTGAAATACCTTCTCTCTTCTCTGACCATTTCGTTGAATGATATGTGTGCAAAAACGTTATACACTCTTTACAGCTTTGATTGTTTCGATGAATTTGCTGACCGCATATTCTGGATTTCTGGGTCCAACTTTTGAGCTAATTGTGTGACGTTAAGAAAATTGCAAAAAAGTGATCTTCTACCTAAATTCTTCGATTGCTTAGTGTTGCAATCTAAGTTGTTACAATGCTTGGTAGTTTCTTTCTGCAAAACGACCATCAGTGGCTGCGTTAGAAATTCAAAACTGCATAGTACGGCCACCAGATTTGACGCTTTTGTTGCAGTCGTTCTACATTTCCATTCACTTATTTTTATCAGTGATTCTACGATTACTGGAAGGGCGACTATAAATTGAAGAACCGAATCGTATCTTTGGACGCATCGCGGCTCGCAAAGCTATACAATTTTTTCCACAAAGAAGCGAGATTTGGTCTTGAAACTTGAAGAAACGATGTGACTTCTTTGATAAGATCTGATAATTTTTTGGCAAGCGTAATTTAAGCAGATTTTGAAATGATTTTATTCAATTTATGAGATAAGCAAGGCGTCTCCGCAGCTTTTGTGGCTTGTTTTTGTATTTCCTTGATGGCTCCACGAGCACCCAACATAACAGTCCATCCATCAGTACTTATCGCAAGGTATTTCTTAACGCTCAACCCCATATTTTTAATTTCTCCCCAATGCGGCTCCTGAAAGGGAAATCTCCTCGTATTCATCTTCTTGGCATAAACTCCCACGCGTATCCATTTCTTCATCAGATTCTAAAGTATTGTTCATTTTCATAGCTGTTTCACTAAATGCGCCTATTAATGTTGCAAAATCTTCTCATATGACTGGTCGACGAGGATCATCCCAGTTAAGGTATCAGAGAATTACACTGACCTATATGTAGGAAATGAAAACAAAACTGTGTTCGATCAGTGCTACTTTTATGTAAACTTATTAAGCGTAGCCAAGTAGTCAACTCCTAATCATTTGATAGATAGATGACACTCTCTACATAAGCTAAATGAACGCATTTTTATATATGTACCTGCCTATTTTTGTTTAACATAATCAGGCACGATAGGTTACGTAAAAGGTCGCGGTATTTAACATACTTCCCCATACAGTGGTAGCCAAATTACAATGTGCAGTTAATTTTATAAGATAAATAAACCGCGTTCAAAAGCTTGACTGCACACTAGAGTGGTCCAAAATAATAAAGTCGGAATTTTAATGCCGCCACCCCCTAGGATTGTTCTGAACCGAAAATAAATATATCCCTATTTTTTTATTTTGCTCACAGCGCTCAAAGTTTTCCATGTATTTTATATGGGCAAAAAACAAATTTTCGTAAAAATGGCATAAAACTCTTTAAAATCAATATTTTTCAATCGTTAAACTGTGGTTCTCTTCAGGGGCCTTCAAATATTGATATCCAATTGTTTATTTAACCATTTTTTATGATTAAAGATTTTTTATTGGTCCCCCAATTGCATTTTCTAGGACCTATAAAATATAGTTACCATTAAAAAATGGTTAAAGGAACAATTGGGTATTATTACCGGGAATCTCCTGAAGATAAGCAAACTTTTCCGATCGAAAAATATTGATTTTCAAGAATTCTACACCATTTCTACGAAAAGTTGTTTTTCCCCCATATAAAATACATTGAAAACTTTGAGCGCTTTGAGCACACAGTAATTTGTTCTTTTTTTCCAAATAAAAAAATAGGGGTATATTTTTTTTTGGTATAGAACAATCCTAGGGCCTGGCGGCTTTAAAAATGCGACCTTATTTTTTTTACTTACATTTTTGGACCACTTTACTGCTCACACAGAGGAAATTTAGTTCATTAAATTTTTTTTTATAGTAGACTTTCGGCACAAGAATTTGCCAAGGGTGACATTTATACCATTACTTGTACTTTATTGTACCAAAATTGAATGGGCTTTTGAACTGCGTACCAAACTTTTTTATAAAGTGTTTAATTAAAAAGTGCAATATTTTAAACAAAATTTGAAGAATTTTCTTAAATTTTGCACAAGGTTTGGAACTCTGAATTTCGATGTTTTCTTTGTAGAACTAACCATATTTTGGTTGAGCGAAAAATAAGATATTTAGGAAAAAGTCGCCCGTATTGCAAAAAACTCTTTATACCTAAACTTTATTGATTGACTGTTTGTACATAAATTGACGTGCAAGAAATGAAACAGAAATTTTATTTTATAAAGATTTCTTAAATTATTTTACGGCTTTAAACAAAAAAATGCCCCTTATATTTATTTCTTTATCAACATTTACAGCAAATGCAAAGTAATTTTTCATGCAATAGAGATAATGGGCACGTTCAGAA
>NW_016157554.1:38487-42003 GCF_001687245.7 Rhagoletis zephyria
TTACGGCCGCTTTTCATATAACGGTAAATTTCAGAAATGCTTGAAACTGGAATATTTCGAAATTTAAGGACGCTAATTTACTCAAAATTGATACGGCTCGGCTTACCATCTAGCGGTAGCTTTCGGTAACTGAAAAACATATATTTAATACTTGCGCCGGGTTTATAATGTTCGGCTCCGCCCGAACTTAGACTTTCTTACTTGTTTTTAAGGAAATTTTATTACGACCTTTATTTTCGTTAACATTTTAAAATTACATTTCTGAATTCTATCAGTTATATTATAAAATAATTATGCGTTTAAATTGTTAGACCAAAGTGCATTATCGTAGCAAAATACCTAACTCACTGTTTATTCGATGGTGAAAAATTATTTTTTAATATTGCCTAATAATAAAAAGGCAATAATATGACCATCAAAAATGAAAATAAAATTAAAAATGGCAACGTTTTGATTATTAAAAGGCAAAAGATGACCATCGAAAAAGAAAATAAACCTAAGAATAGCGGCGTCCTGCGCTTATTTGCAAATAGTACCACTAATCAATACTTATTTGCGTGATTGCAAATAAAAAATTAACTTAGCGCAAAGTTTACCATTTTGCAAATTGTTATTTGCAAATAATACGTGCGAATAAACGTAGTAAGTTATACCAACGCATACTTTTTTCACAAAATTGTCTGCTCCATTTTTTGTTCCATTTTGCGCAAAAATTAAATTGGAATGAATAGAGTAGGCATTACTGTAACGCTGGTATGCCGAAATTGTATCGATATTTTTATTGTGCTTGCCACATAAAAGCAAAACGTTAAAAATTATTGAAATCGCACTAAAATTACGGCCGGTAGCTTTCGGAAAGGTGAAAAACATATCTTTAATACTTGCGCCGGGTATTTAATGTTCGGCTCCACCCGAACTTAGACTTTCTTACTTGTTTNATAATATGACCATCAAAAATGAAAATAAAATTAAAAATGGCAACGTTTTGATTATTAAAAGGCAAAAGATGACCATCGAAAAAGAAAATAAACCTAAGAATAGCGGCGTCCTGCGCTTATTTGCAAATAGTACCACTAATCAATACTTATTTGCGTGATTGCAAATAAAAAATTAACTTAGCGCAAAGTTTACCATTTTGCAAATTGTTATTTGCAAATAATACGTGCGAATAAACGTAGTAAGTTATACCAACGCATACTTTTTTCACAAAATTGTCTGCTCCATTTTTTGTTCCATTTTGCGCAAAAATTAAATTGGAATGAATAGAGTAGGCATTACTGTAACGCTGGTATGCCGAAATTGTATCGATATTTTTATTGTGCTTGCCACATAAAAGCAAAACGTTAAAAATTATTGAAATCGCACTAAAATTACGGCCGGTAGCTTTCGGAAAGGTGAAAAACATATATTTAATACTTGCGCCGGGTATTTAATGTTCGGCTCCACCCGAACTTAGACTTTCTTACTTGTTTTATTTATTTTTTTGTCGAACATAATTTTATAGTGGAAAATGAATAACACCATTAGAAAAAATGCCAAATTGCGGTGTCGTCTTGCGTCATTTTTTTCATGACCTTACTTGTTTGATAGTCTGAGTAAGAGTTTGAAAATGTCAATAAATTAATGACATTTTTGAAAGGGGAAACTATTTCGTATAACGAATAATGAAGAGTGGAAAAAGTATTTTAAAATACAAAACACAAATGCTGCTTAAAGATAATAAATTAAATAAAGAGTATTTAATATACAAATACAAAATACTCTTTGTGAAAAAGTATTTAAATACAAAATACAAATATGCATTTTGTATATTGCATATGTATTTTAAATACTAACTTCTCTGCTTATTATGCTTCTTTCCCTGAAGGTACCTTGATATGTGCTTCTCCTGGAAACAGGGAGCTTTCATTCAATTTTCCGTGCGTCTAACACACTAATAACACAGGCCTGCGAAATTTAACTTTTTTCCTTTTCCAATAATTAGATATGTTATTTTTTTTAAATATCCCGGTATGTTAAATATATCTTTGTCTTTGTCTTGTCTTTGGCACGTCAAACTTTATTGTTATTGATGATATGCATTCTTTAAAATTTTAAGCAATTTGCATTACTTTTACTTAAAATAACACCAGTATGTTATTAATAATACACTAATTCAAAATACACTTACAGAGACTTAATAAATCAGAGAACTTGTGTAATTTCGAGGTTAAAGCTAGTAATCAATCCGGTAACGCTAAGAAAACTTTTATTTGAAAACTCAGTTAAAAACACCCCTAAAAATACTCACAAAATCAGAAAAACTTATGTAATTTCGAATTTACCGTTAGTAGCAAGCAGTAACCATATGAAAAATAAAAAAAAAGGAATTCTAACTCAAATTAATTGCTAATTGGTGTTTTCAGGGGGAATCCAGCACACACCTGTGTAAACCTACTTGTCGCCGATAAATTTCTTTCATTCCGTGCAATTAATATTTGAAGCGGTCAAATTCATGTAGAACCAATGGAAACTTACACTTAACAAAGCTTGATTATTAACCGCCTTCAAAAATTTGATAGGTTCTCAATTCGTAGTGTATGTATATTTTTTTATACCAGTGTTCGCCCAGTGGTTGAAATTCAACAGCTAAAATTAAGGATAGTTTATAAGAGTTGAGTTGAGCTGAAATAAAATTAGTTGGAATGGGTTAAGTGGAGGGGAGTTCAGCTTAGTACTTAGCATAACATAACATACCATTACATAAGATTAAATAACATAACATATGTAGCATAACACACCACAATATAACATCGCACATTCTTCAGTTGTATTTCCTTTTTATTCCTATCACTTTCTTCCTCTCTATCTTTGTCTCTATCGCTTTTAATATTTATGTTTATGTTTATCTTCACCTTCATGTTCATGTTCAAGTTCATGTTCATGTGCATGTTCATGTTCATGTTCATGTTCATGGTCATCTTCATCTTCATCTTCATCTTAATCTTAATCTTAATCTTCATCTTCATCCACCACACCTTAATTCACAACACCTTAGTTCACCACACCTCAACTTTCTCACCACACGTTAACTCACCACAGCTAAATCCACCACAACTAAATCCTCCACATCTCAACTCACCACAACTAAATTCACCACACCTTAACCCACCACACCTCTTAAGCCCACACATTATTTCTCTTTCAAACATTACATTTGCTTAGCTTCGCGGTGGCCCGCGTCAGCGCGCCACACCGCGCGACCGGCGCGCACACCACGTCAACCTACGCCGCGGCCCCCGGCCCCCCGGCCCCCCTTCCCCGTCTCCCGACGTGCTGTAACGCAGGTAGATTTATTTTTTGTATACGTTGAAATAAAATTTTTATATATTTTAAACATCGAGGGCTTATATTCAATAATACCCCCTATCTGCACACTTTTCACAAAGATGAGATTCTGATATAAAAATCCACCTAAGCTTTAACTGTCATCAGTGATATTAATGCTACCTTATATAACGACAGGTAATAAGTCCC
>NW_016157554.1:42025-43090 GCF_001687245.7 Rhagoletis zephyria
ATTGACCTTATTTCCATTGACCTTATTACCTGTCACCACCTAAATTCATAACACCGTAACTTACAAACCCAATTCCACCACACCGCAACTTACATGATATCACTTGATGTGGCATCAATGACAACATCATTTGGCATAAAGTGAGGGAAATAATGCATAGCAAAAATAAATACTTTATATTTGATTATCGTTTAAAAATGTTCGTATTTAAAAATAATATTTTCATACAAAATTTATTACGCACGTATTTGACTGTTCACATCTGAGTATGTATACATACCCTCCAGTACTGCTGGAGTCAATCGCTACTTTTGAACCACTACTGCACCGACTCCTAGGTAAGTAGCTACTCTATTAACCCGTGGTAGTGCACATGGTAGTGCAGATTCGAACCAGTCGTAAGCAGGATAGCGAAAAACTACGACAGAGGGCGCCCATAAATCACGCAATTGACTACTTTTGTAACTCCCGGTAGTGAAGAGAGAGTCGATGGTGACTACCGCCTAGGACATTGCCTTGTAAAAGTAATCGATGAAATACACTGCAAGTAGTCGGTCGGTAATTGACGGTGTTTATCAGGTAGCTACCGATTCAGCAGTCCTGTAGTCACTCCCCCGTACTGCAGGGTACGCACCCCAAGCATGCAGAGCGCCGCTGTGAGAGCGGTGACAACACACACATGCATACATAGTACATGCATGTTTATCCCTACAAATCGCGTGCTGTGGTGTTGATGGATATTCAACATTTAAAAGCAAATTTATATGCCTGGGTGTAGCTGAGTGCGCAAAGATGCTTGCCACAAGTTGCTGATATCCGGAGATGGTCGGGTTCGACTTCCACTGCAGGCAACATGCAAATTAAATTTTTTTTTTAGTTTTTGTCTTGATTATTCACTTCACGGATGCTTTTTCAGTACGAACGCGGTCATTTTAATATGCGCGTAATTGAATTGAATATTTACCAATATACAGTACTTTCGTTGACGTTTATAGTAAGATCAGTTACGTTTCTATTTGATTTTAATATTTTTTCCCCTCAGTGTAACGAAATATGAAATAATAG
>NW_016157554.1:43115-43351 GCF_001687245.7 Rhagoletis zephyria
GTCATTTTAATATGCGCGTAATTGAATTGAATATTTACCAATATACAGTACTTTCGTTGACGTTTATAGTAAG
Source organism: Rhagoletis zephyria (assembly GCF_001687245.7). Lineage (NCBI taxonomy): Eukaryota > Metazoa > Arthropoda > Insecta > Diptera > Tephritidae > Rhagoletis > Rhagoletis zephyria. The sequence continues at coordinate 43,189 of NW_016157554.1, forward strand.
ATCAGTTACGTTTCTATTTGATTTTAATATTTTTTCCCCTCAGTGTAACGAAATATGAAATAATAGCGGAGATGAAGATGAATATGAAGATGAAGATGAAGATGAAGATGAAGATGAAGATGAAGATGAAGATGAAGATGAAGATGAAGATGAAGATGAAGAT
>NW_016157554.1:46132-53868 GCF_001687245.7 Rhagoletis zephyria
TGAAGATGAAGATGAAGATGACTGCGAATGAAGGTGTGGTGGATTTAGGTGTGGAGAGTGAGGTAGTGGTGGATTTAGGTGTGGGGAGTTAAGGTGTGGTAAATTAATGTATATTGAGCTCAGGTGGAGTAAGTTTTTAAGCGGGGTGAGATGAGTTGAGGTGAGTTAAGATAAGTTAAGGGGTTATGGTCTTTATCCTTATCTTCATCTTCATCTTCTTCCTAGTCTTGGTCTTGGTCTTCTTCTTCATCTTTATTTTTTCCTTTATCCTGATCTAAATATGTCCATTCTTTTCTTCATTAACATATTCACCCCCACCGTTGTTATTATGTTAGGTATTTAAATTTTCCTTCCTCTTTGTCTTTATATTTAGGTTTTTTTACTTTTGTTTTAATTTCTGTATTTATCCCTTCCTTCTTCCTCGCACTCAACTTTACCTTCTTCCTTGTTTGAGTCTAATCTATTCATGTACAATTCATCCCAGCAAGAACAGTGACGGTCACTTTTCTATTGACGTGACCGTCACGCGTGCCCGCTAAATTCCGCACGTTTTGCTATCACATTCTTAATAGTGAATCAAAAATGCTCCCAGAAGTTTTGTGTACGTGTGATTTTTCAAACCAAATAGTTTGCCTGCTTGCTCATATGTGAAAAGATAAGCTTGACTACTTACCCTGCAAAAATTTTAGGACCAGGTGGTCCACTGGGTCGTAGTTTTAAAGTATGAGCAAAAGGACCAGGCTGCATACTAGTAACTTGTTATGCTGACCTGGACCACTTCAAACGTAGAAAACTGATATATGTGTTGAACACCACCTCTTCGTGACCCATCGGCAATATGATTCGGTTGCCGAATGTGCCATGGTCCAAAAGGAGTAGTTTTCTAGGTGGTCCCGTGTTATTCAGCGGTGGACCAGAAGTGGTCCTATGTTATGCAGCGTTGGACCAGAGGTGGTCAGGTCCAATGACATCGCAATGTTAATGTAACCATATTTTCTCCATATATTTGGACCATTTTGGTTACAAGTGTTGGTTACAAGGTAGTGTGGTCCTATACTAGTACTTAACCTAGTCCCACTTTTTGCAGGGTACTCATATGTGAAAGATAGATCGTACGAAAAAACAATAGATGCCCTGCAAAAAATTGTGCGACTAATCTCTAAAGAGAGTATTCCGAGATTACTCTCAATCGGGTACAATTAGGCATGAATTAGTCCCAACTAGTCTCATACGGGTACTAATGGAGGTCAATTAGTCTCGACTCATCCCTTGTGGGTATAATTGGAGATCAATTAGTCCCCAACTCATCTCTAACGGGTACTATGAACGATTTAGTGATATGTACGCTCTTAGTCAATGAAATTTCATGTGCGGCGTTGGCACACAGGGAGAGTATTCGCCTCACAAAACTGACCACCCCGGTTCGAATCTCAGCTGGCGAAAATTTTTATTTTTATTTTTTAAAAGTGACTAGTCGCTTTTTATACCCTTTCGGGTATAAATGTGAACAATTAGTCTCTTCATAGGAAATGCCCGAACAAAAGCGATCAGTTCATTCCATATAAAGAGATCAAAAGTGGTATTAGTCGCATGCTCCTTTGCGATTGCTCCCGGAATCATCCCGGATTAGTCCCATTTTTTGCAGGGTGTCGCTCCAATCAAAAATTATTACAGGTGTGTTAGTAACACCATACAATTTGCGTTTGTGTTGGAGTTTCGGTCACGCTGGTTTTGCTGGGATGTACATTGTACATACACACATACATCTTGTTCCTAAACTGCTGCTTAGCACGTTTCTGTAATTCACTATCAATATTAAAGCATACATTTAGGGGGCATTTCCGTCCCAAGCATATACATGTATGGCATTGGTATTGGTGTGACTTTTGAATTGATTTTTTCGCTCTATTTTAAACTAATTTGAAATTTTAAAATTTGCTTGCACATCAGCATCAAAATACCTTTCTAATGATATATAATTTTTATACCTTAGAGGTATAGTTTAGCCGTAGAAGGGGTGTAAAGGAAACATGATTGCCTATTTATATTTTTTATATATGAGCATTTCCACAGAATGACCAACCAGGAGCGAGAACTAAAATGAGTAATCAGTTGTAAGGGATTATAAGTTATAATGATCCGATTTTGACGGTTCCGACAATAATTAAAACAATATAAAAATAAACTGGCTTACCAAATTTCAGGCGGATATCTCGAAAACTGAGGGACTAAATTGCTCTCAAACAGACAGGCAGGTCTTGGCTAAATCGACTCAGCTCGACGTTCTGATCATTTGGCAAACATTTATATGGGTATATATCTTCTACTTCCGTTCGAATAAACAATCATTATCAGTGCTTGGTATTTGTTTTTTACCTCGTGGTTCGCAACCTTTTTTATTAAAAATATTTAAGATGCAACCTGTTAAAGGAGACTTTCAGTTTATAATAAAAACCACGAGCGCATTATGTTGTTATTTTTTTCATTTTCATATTTCGAATGCAATCCTATGGTTTAAACATCAAATTCTAAACAATGTTCATCCCAAATAAAATCGTTTTATAATATTTTGGCGGCCGCTGTTGTGTAGTGGTAAGCAGTGCGCGTTACCGTTCCGTAAGGCCTGAGTACCTCTATTCATGTTCGTTCTAATTACATTTATTTTATTCTGTTTTCCTTCATCTTCTTTTTCATCTTTATACTCTATCGATAACAAATTCGATAGTAACATCCAACAAGATATCGTTAACAAAACCGATGAAATATCCATAACAAAATCGATGACAAATTCGATAAACATTTCGATAGCAAAATCGATAACAATATTGGTAGAAAAATCGATTATAAAATCGATAAAAATAACTGTAACGAAATCGGTAACAAAAATCGATTAGAAAACCGATAAAAATATCGATATCAAAATCCATAACACAATCGACAAAAATATCGATAACAAAATCGGAAGCAAAATCGATAAATAATCGATAACAAAACTGATAAAAATGTCGATTATTATATCGATAAGTCACGAGAATCCCGAAAAATCCTAAAATAGTTCCCAGATTAAGTTTCTGTGTCTCTTTCTATTTATATCCTTTTCTCTATAATTAACTTTCTTTTAATCTTGCTTCCTCTATGTTGTTGTTGTTGTTGTTGTAGCGGCTACAACAACCCCGCCCAGATCGGTTGATATCTCAGTCGTTGTCGTCAAGTTCCACTAACGGCAGACCTAGGAAGCGTGCAGCCTCTATCGGGTCGGTCCACAAGGACAAAGCCATTAGGGTTGTCGGGTTTTCCGGGCATGCGAAGAGATGTTTCGAGTCATGTGGGGTCTCTCCGCATGCCGGACACTCATTTGGCACATCCTCATTCAATCTACTTAGGTAGGAGTTTAACCTGCTGCAGTAGGCAGAGCGAAGTTGGTCTATTGTTGTTCGTGTCTCCCGAGGAATATGAAGCTCCGTCTCGTCTATGTCTGGTAGTGGTGTGCCTAGAACGGCATTCACAGGTCTAGAGTCTACATAACTCGAGACTGACTCCCTGTGAATGCCGTTCAGGGCCTGTCGGTAGGCTACGGGTCCAGAGGTTGCTTGATGAACCTCTGGACTTTGTGCGTCAGTTCATATAGATGCCTCCTGACGTGCCTAGGCGAGGGCTTCTCTGCAAGCAGCTGTCTGTTTGGGTGGCCACTTCTGTGGCTCCCGATCAGAAACTGCTTGCAGAGCATTATGNCGGGTCCAGAGGTTGCTTGATAAACCTCTGGACTTTGTGCGTCAGTTCATATAGATGCCTCCTGACGTGCCTAGGCGAGGGCTTCTCTGCAAGCAGCTGTCTGTTTGGGTGGCCACTTCTGTGGCTCCCGATCAGAAACTGCTTGCAGAGCATTATGTTGTGCTCCTTTATGGGGAGCATTTGTGCATCGTTGTGGAGGTGATGTTCGGGCGACATCAGGAGACATCCTGTCGCTGTCCTGAGTGCGGTGTTCTGTACAGTCTATAGCTTGGTCCACTGCGTCCTACTAGTCCCCGGCGACCACACTGGCGCTGCGTAATTTAAAACCGGCCGGCCTATTGCCTTGTATGTTGCCAGCAACGTTTCTTTGTCTTTGCCCCAAGTACTGCCGGCTAGCGACTTGAGGACCTTGTTGCGGCTCTGTACTTTATTGACAATAGCGGTTGCGTGCGCAGAGAAGGAGAGCAGGCTGTCGAATGTTACTCCGAGTATTTTGGGATTATTCACCGTCGGAATTGGTGTGTCATCGACGTGAATTCCCAGCGGTAGCCTAACCTCCTTCGTACAGGTTGTGAACAGGGTCGCAGAGGATTTCGTAGGGGAGAGGGCTAGACACTTTGCAGGGAAGAAGCGAGAATGTTCGGAGAGACACCCGTTTACCTTCGAACACAGGTCATCAATTCCATTCCCAGTCGCCATGATCGAGCAATCGTCGGCATAAGAGACAATCGAGACTCCCTCTGGTGGTTGAGGGAGCTTTGAAATGTAAAAGTTAAACAGTAGCGGGGAAAGAAACCTCCTGTGGAACCCCCTGTTTTATTTTTCTAAGTTTACTCGATTTGTCTCTTAACATTGCCGACGAGTGTCGACCACTCAGATAATTAGCCGACCACCGTTTGAACCTCTGTGGGAGAGAGGAAGCCTCTATATCTTCTAGTAGCGTGAATTAGCAGACGGTATCAAACGCCTTTGACAAGTCCAACTACTAGAATCGTTCTCTCACAGGGATGGTTTCGGTTAAGGCCACGAGCTATCTGAGTGTTTATGGCGTTAAGTGCTGTTGTTGTGCTGTGCACTTTACGGAAACCATGCTGATGCTTCGCTGGGGTCAAGTGGTTTGTGAAATACGGGAGCAGCAAGGCCTCGAATGTGTTCGCTACCGGGGAAAGGAGTGTTATCGGTCGATAAGACTCTCCTATGTTTGTCAGATTTCCCCGGTTTGAGCAGTGGGACCACTTTCCCCACTTTCCAGATGTCTGGGATGATGAGAGTGGCCATAGACAAATTGAAGACCTCCGTTAGGTACGCTACCCCCACAGTACCAAAATTTTTCAGCATCAGCATGCATATTCCGTCGGGACCCATGGATTTGGAGGCTTTCGCGTTTCCGATGGCCACCTGAACTTCATTGCTAGTGAAAGCAAGGGGGGCACAGGTTGTTGGCAGTTTGTGCAGCCTTCTGGTCACTCGACGCTTGGCTTTGTCCACCAGAGGATGCAGTATGAACTGCCGGTTAAAATAGCACGCGCATCGCTCCGGGTCCGACGAAGCATGGTTGCCGAAATAAATTTCGACTCTGTCGTCTTGCTTCGTCGGATTGGACAGTGACCTCACGGTTGACCAAAGCTTACTCACATCAGAGGTGAGGTTACAGGTCTTCAGATGCTCTTCCCACTTCCTCCGCTTATGTACGTTTAATAGTTGCCGAATCTCCGCGTTGAGATCCCTAATACGGGGATCTCCGGGATCGGCCTGACGAAGGCTATCACGCTCATCGGCTAGAACAGCCGTCTGAGCAGGGAAATTTGGACGTGGGTCCGTAATACATCCTGCCGGTACGAAGCGAGCTGCAGCAGCGGTGACAGCCCTGCGGAACTTACGTTCACCAAGGTGGGCGTCTGTTGGTGTGGGGAGAGCAGCGAAGGTGTTTTCAGTAAATTCCGCGAAGCCTTTCCAATCAGCTTTAGAAAAGTTGATATATGTTCGGTGCTCCGCGGAAGCAAAGTCGGTTGTTTTATCGATCGAGATGACTATGGGCAGATGGTCTGATGCCAAAATCAGCATAGGTCGCCATGATATGCTGTTTATCAGACCAGCTGACTATTGTTATGTCTGGCGAGCTGCAGCAGCTGCCCATAATCCTGGTGGGTGCGTCGTCGTTCATTGTGCAGAATGTCGAATCGTCTATCTGCTCAGCCAAGTTAGTTCCCCCACGATCCTTTGACAGGCTTGAGTGCCAAAGATCGTGGTGCGCATTAAAGTCGCCTACTGCCATACGGTTTTCACCTTTGAGGAGCGCACCTATGTCAGGGTGATATCCTGCCGGGCAGCAGGTGCAGGGGGTATATAAACGTTAAATATTTCGAGCTCAACATCGCCTGACCGGATAGCAATGCCCTGACATTCTAGGGTGGTATCCCTGCGGTCGATGTCTGGTTCGATAAGACGATACTGCACGGTGTGGTCCGTGATGAACGCTAAGCCACCACCATTATCCCGCTCACGATCTTGACGGTGCACATTGTACCCGGCACAATTCAACAGTGTTGAATTGCTGTGCAACTTCGTCTCTTGGACCGCAACTATCAATATGCCATGCCTTACCATGAAGACGGTTATCTCCCCGATCTTGCTCTGAAGCCCGTTACAGTTAAATTGAAGGAGATTCATGTGGTTCGGGAGATGTGTGGTGATGCGGGGTGTGAGGGATGTGTGTGGTCGTGCCGCCGTTATCTGTGTGCGCTGCTGAGGTGGTTGCCACCCTGTGGTGGTGGAGGGAGGCGTCGCAGTTGAGGTCTGCGACCGAGCAGCGCAACATGGGCCCTCGAAGTTCCTCGCCCAATCTCGCGTGGTGCGCAGATCTGAGCATGCCTTAAAGTGGCACCAGCCAAGGCAGGTGTTGCACTTGACTGATGTCACGGAATATCCTGGCCTGACATACCGTGCAGATTGTAGGAGGAACCAGCAGTTGTTGGCGGCGGCGTGTGGGTATTGGTGCGGTTATGTGTGTTCTATGGTCTGTCACGGCTGTGGTATGGTCTAAGGTGACTGTGTGAGACTGCTCAGGTGGACTGACGTTAGCCGTGGAGCCTGCTCTGTTTGAGTAGCAGGGGGCCACGTACGACGTGGTCCACTGCCGATGTGTTCGTAGTTCTGAGCAGACTCTAAGATGACAACACCCCTCGCAGGCATTACACTTGACAGAGGTGGAGTTATGGTGTAGTCGTCCCTGGCATACACAGCAGGTGTAGATTTCTGGCCCCGGGTTTGACTCGATGTCAGCCCTGAGTAGAAGAATACGTAGCGAATGTAGCCCTATGGACCAGCAACTTCTGAGATACTTCGCCGACCTAAACGGGGTTAGATCGCCGAAACAACAGCCCTTGGTCGGGTAAAACCCGAGTCATTCCGGTACGTAGAACCGGCTGTCGTGGAATGCTTCCTCTATCTTCATCTTTACTTTTAACGGTACCCTCATCCTCATCTTTTTCTTAATATTTATCTTTCCTAATCCTAAATCCTAAAATAGTTCCCAGATTAAGTTTCTGTGTCTGTTTCAAAAAGATAAAATTCCAATCCTATCGACAGATTCATTTTTGTAAGTAACCAATTCCTTTTCTTTCGTAGAAACAATGGTAAATATTGGCTTATTTTGGGATAAATTTTGAGGCATAACTTTCGTTTTAGGTATTTAGGTTCCTTGCAGCAATTAAAATATTATCGTGTACAAATTTTGTGTAAATTCGACAAACATTGAGCATTTAACTAATTTGAATGTTGTTTTTCTTTTCAGTATCTTCATGCCTACATTTAATTGATTGTTTACCCGGTAAGTCAAAAAGTGTTCAAAAGTGTGGTTATATTTAAATTTCCATTACCCATATAAGTTATAAATACATACGCTGATGACTAGTGCTATCTATATTAATAAAAATGTTGTGTTCGTATGTCACGGTCGTCAAAACTCGAGAACGGCTGAACCGATTTGAATATTTTTTTTTTGT
>NW_016157554.1:56627-89985 GCF_001687245.7 Rhagoletis zephyria
ATATTTGAGAATTGCATAAAAAATGCATACCCAATTAAACACGAGCGAAGTGCCTTTAAAAACAAGTGCATCTGTATGTTGGCTATTCTTTGTTTAACCGGGAAATGTATAAGTCGCTTAAACAATAACATATGCGTCGATAAACACCGTTGTAGAAGAAGACGGATCAGTTAATTATCCAACGGAATTTTTGAAATCGATTGATCTTCCAGGGATGACCCCACATACTGAATTGAAAATAGGTGTACCAATTATAACGTTGCGGAATATTAATCAGCTAAAACTCCGCAACAGTACGCGACTCGCAGTTAAGAAATTGATGAAGAACGTAGTGTAAGTAAAGATTTTTACGTGGCCTTTCAAAGGTGAAGAATTCCCATGATTCCGACCGATACACCATTTCAATTTTAAAGATTGCAGTTCCGAATTCGATTGACACTCGGAATCACAATCTCTATTGATCAAGGTTATCCTTTGGAAAAGTATGGTTTAGAGTGAGATGCGGATTGGTTCTTAGATGTTGCGTGTTCCCGTGTCGGCAAACCAGATATCCTTGATATCAATGCAGAGAATGGAAACACGACGAATATTGTGTGCACACAAGTACTTATTACAAAATCAAACTCATATGAAACGTATGCTTTGTTTCGTTAATAATTTATCATCCATGTAACAGGAATATGCCACAGCAAAGCGTGGCAGGGTATAGCTAGTNGATGCGGATTGGTTCTTAGATGTTGCGTGTTCCCGTGTCCGCAAACCAGATATCCTTGATATCAATGCAGAGAATGGAAACACGACGAATATTGTGTGCACAACAGTACTTGTTACAAAATCAAACTCATATGAAACGTATGCTTTGTTTCGTTAATAATTTATCATCCATGTAACAGGAATATGCCACAGCAAAGCGTGGCAGGGTATAGCTAGTGTCAAAATAAAATTATGGTTAATGTTGCTTAAAAAAGCCTGGTCTTATCTACTGTACTGTTTTTTTAAATAAACGAAAACAAACAAAACGGAACCAACATTTTTTACTAATTTTTAGTACGATAATCTAACATATTCGAGACCTTATAAAATACTGGTTTCGTGGACATTTTTGTTTGACCTTCTATACTTGTATTTATTTTCTTTTTCAATAAAAATAATAAGTATAATTACTACATCATTTCTGGTTGATATGATAAAAAAGGACTTGGTAAGATAGTTTTTCTCAACATAGCCGCCTACCCTGGAAGATATATCTACATACTAAAGCATTTCTAAGCAATAAGTATTTGTAAGATTTTTGTGATCTTACATATCTCATGGATGATATGACTGCAGCGGAAGAGGCTACTAACATGTTGAAAAGGGTTTCGTTTTGTCTAAATCGTTATATTTTCAAGTGTTCGTACATCTATACCTTTTTTAGTCCTTGTTTTTAGATTATTGGGCTTCTTCAGACAATTCCCCTATTGGTAAGCACTGGTATTCTATTAAATCTTTCCCATGCGCCAAAACTTTATGTACAGTTGGAGTAAGAAACTTACTTCTGAAGCAGCAGCTCTTCAGTTCTAGATTCAAATTTGGGTCTATTAACCATTTCGTGGAAATTTAAACTATTCAAAATGAGTCCCAATCTCCTTATAATGTCTTTATCAACTCCAGTTATTCGGGCAGTGCCTTCATCGTTCTCAAAAAAATCTTGCATGCAAAGGAGATATTCAATACTCATAATTATAATCGTCACTTGCTGAATCATCACGATCGAAGTCTTTTTGATTCTTTTTACAAATTTCGCATTTCTTTGTAGATGAAGTATTAGTTATTTGGTTTAAAACTTTCCCGCCGATCATTTTAATGAGAAAATCATAATTTATAGTAATGACATTCGCATCCTCGGTTTCAGTTAGCGTTGGCTTTAATTTGGCGATTTTATTTTTATATCACTCACTCTAGCTTTTATAAGTTTCAAAGGCTGCTTCGCATATTTAAACAATACCGGACGGTACAATTTAACTGTTGAGAGCCGTGGGTTTTGCAGAAAACTTTGCAATAGTCATCTTGATGTGTGATTATCGGTTAGAGTAGTCGCGCCCTTCCGTGAAGCGCAAGTGATCGCGTGGGGAGCATTTTGCCGCCCATATTTAAAATGCTGTTGTGCTGCAATTAATAGTCAAATGAATTTAAAATTATTTTATTAAGCCAGAATGAAATATAAACTAAGCGAAAAAGGAACATTTATTAAAGTTTTACTGATGTATATAACAACGCTTAATCTTTACAAATGTGTTGTTTGATAAATAGCATGCAGTTTCTTGCCCCGGGCGGCAAAATGCTCCTGGCGCGAGCACTCTAGGCTTAAGAGGCACTGCTTCCTTCTTGGCTGAGCAATTTCTTGGTATCTAGGAAGGAAATTGACATTATGTTGCAATAATGACTCACGCAATATTATATACGTTTCCTTAGGCAAACCAAGATCTAGAAACAGCGCCAAAGACTCTTCAGAAGTGGTTTTCCTAGGCAATGTATTCGGTGTTGTAGGAATGCTATTTTTGATCCTCATGAGTCACACTGGACTTGCTAACGTAGCTGCTTGTGTTATATGAGACTTAATTTTTTTTTCGTCTTTTTCGTATTTCATAGGTAATGCTTCCCTACCTGTTACACATTTTTCATATAAAAACGCTAAACATTGAAATGAAACCTAAAGATATATTATGCAGTTCATAACCAAAAAACGTGGGATTATTAATAAATTCCAAGAGCAAAAAGCGGCCTTCCGACCGTACTAAATGCGCGTCCTTTGCCTTATAACTCCTTGGCCGCGTTTTTTCATCCAAGGTGGTTTCACTTTAATTGATATAGAAAGTATGTAAAGGCGCAACCAGGCGCAGAAGAAAATTTTTAATTTTGGTAAGTAAATACTTTCAAATAAGCACCCATAATTTCAAAGATAACGTTTTTGGACATGTTTTTTTTTCTTCTACCAAAAGCGGAAAAAGGGTCGAAAAATAGATTACGAAAAACAAGAAGATCTACCATTATTAAGAAAAAAGTGAAATTTTCCTTTTTACTGATACCTTAAATTGAAGTACCTTTCTCTAAGGTACAAAAAAATACCAACACAACACTTAAATACAACACACAACACAACACAATCTTAAATATTTATGACGAAAAAGAACAAGAAATACATATTTTTGTCCATGTGGAAAAATTATCAACGTTGAACAGCTGTACCTCCTAAACTACTATATCCTGTTTATTGAATGTTTTAGTTTTGCAATTCCTAGAAAGTTCTCCATTAAATACTTATATTCGCTTTATGGAGCGCTTTCGTGAAATTTTTGAGTTTTACAAGGCTTTTGCTGCAGAGCCGCCATAGTGCGTCGGCTCCGTACGCTTGCGCGAATTAAAAGATCATACTGTGATGGAAAATTTTTTACAAAATTGTCCTTTAAACTCGTTATATCTCAGGCGTTTTGTATAGATCCATTTGGAATTTTCACACAATAAACTAAAAACTATTCCAAAGAATTATGGTTTAACAAAATTTCATTATACTTTAGTTAGTTAGTTAAATTTTGGGTGTACCAGAACAACAGACTCCACGACCTGAAAGATCTTTTGTATATCTTAAAGAGAGAGGCCCTAACCCAGTGTGGCCAAGATATCTTCGGCTTCCCTTTTAAGCGGATTAATATTTGGCTGGACGGACAGTGACAGAGAAGATCGATGCTCTAAAATTTCATCATCTTCAAGGCAGAGCCGGCATTCCGACTTTGTGATCATACTTATTCGGTGCAAGTGGAATCGGAATTGGTTGTCAACATCCAGGTACACAGAAAGTAGCCTGATGTCATTTCTGTTTTATAAAATAATATCATTTCTGTTGAAAGGGTAGCCAACCTGTCTAACGCCTCCACCGCTCCCCAGTACTTTCTACGTTCAGAGTGTACCCACTGAGTAATTATGGCACTCGAAGAGGACCAACTGAGACTAGTTAGCGATCCTTCTCATGCTAACTCATCGACAACCTCATTTCCTTCTATTTAACAATGGCCAGGTACCCAGCACAGTGTTACCGGTGGCTTAACTGCAAAAATTTGTAGAGTTTCAGCTTGGATTTCATAGCCCTGTTTGAAAGTGCCCGGATGGCTATGTGGCTGATGTTTCCTGGCTAAAGGTATGGAGAGGAGTCCACATCAGAAGCGGTTCTAAAGCCGAAGTTGAGCACGTTCTTATAGATACATTGACACATTGTGGTGGGCATTCGCATCGCAACCAATATTGTACTGACTGCTGTACCTCCTAACTTTAGACTCCGTGAGCCTTATCGTCGAATCGTTGTAGGTTACAATGACCAAGTGCAGAAACTTGTCTTGAACTTGTCTGCGTGAAACCTTCCAGCCCGCCCCTGAGAGATAGTTCTGGCCTGCGATGGTGGCTAGAACCTTCTCGTTCGTTAGCTTTGAGGAAAGTGACCCTGAATAACGTGTGCTTGATTGAAACTATGACTCAATGAGTAACACATCAAGGCCACGAGTGGTCGTTTTGGGCATTCGAGTAGACGGCGAGAAGCTACCTAGCTCGATCTTATGATTCACATCAGTCCCCGGCTGCTCAATCGAGACATCGATTATAGATTCCTGAAGCTAACGCAATTGCTCCGCTCCAAGTGGTTTGTTGATGGGGTCAACGGGAATGAACTCCAGCTCGACACTACTCACCACCTTGCTGTACGCACTTTTCATTGGCTCTGTCGAGGCTTCTTTGCGACAGCGTAACGAGGGGATTGTTCCTCGAAGAGTGCCAGCGAAGGTTAAAATACCTTGGAAATTTTATAGAGTCTCTTCCTTTAGACTTTCCACGGCCTAGAGCTCGCTGAACCGAACCGCGGTTAANTGCTTCTTTGCGACAGCGTAACGAGGGGATTGTTCCTCGAAGAGTGCCAGCGAAGGTTAAAATACCTTGGAAATTTTATAGAGTCCTTTAGACTTTCCACGGCCTAGAGCTCGCTGAACCGAACCGCGGTTAAGAGGTACTCATGAACCGGTTCTTGTACCGGTAAAACAACATATAATTAAAAAATGGAAACTCAGTTTTCAAGCTCGGTAGTGTAAAAAAATAATAGTAAAAAACTAAATAAATTATAAATACCACAGGACTATAAAAAAAATTTGTAAGGTTCTTTTAACCAGATTAGGTGTTTTTCTTTTTTTATACCTTTATTAACCAAACAAAGTTAGATTGTCAGCAGGCAAGAACAACTCACCGATTATTTCGGGCGCATCGACATGAAGGGCAGAGTAAGGACAAAACTAAAATTGTTTCATTATGCGGACATGGTGTGAAACACTCTTCTTTAGTCGTCGGTTTCTGGATTTAATTGTATTTTCTCTTGGTTATTTTCTAAAGCAAACTGCTGTGGTAAAATATACAGTTATATTAGTGGTAAATGCATACAAGTACAGTAGCCGAGTGTTTAATGCATAAATAGTATTCAAATAGAAAGAAAGTATATTGCCTCTCCATAGAAGGGCTATGCTATGGAAAGCTCATATAAAGGAATCACCTGCTTTGTAAGGTCTACTGTACGACCCTTGTCACTATTTGTCCGGATTGCCGAGACCTACAACCAAAAAAATTAATCAACTCATTTGCTTAATAAGACTAAACATTTATCCAACTGAAAAATGTTATTTTCCTAAATACGTCGTATTTGCTGCAACTTCATGATGCATTATGCGGATTTAAATTTTTTATTTCTACGTTGCAAAATTTGGTGCGTTTATTGCTCATGTTTGAGTTTATAATTAACTGGGAGTGTTTGGAGAGGAGAGTTGACTGCAGCCAGCTAGAAGTATGAGCTTGTAATAGAAAAGTAGTTATGAAGAGTCAAAGTGGCGTGACTCCTTCTTTTAAATTCTGACACTCCCGGCTTTTATAGTATACTGTAGCTGGTGCGTACCTAAACCATGCAAAAATCGCGACTACTACATGCATGCTTGTAAAGAGTACTCCCTAAGGACCAAGGAGAGCTCCAAAATTAACCACAATTCATATAAAAAATATGGTCCAATTAACATTTCGATGTCCTAGGGCAGGACCATATACTCCATCCCTGCATTACATCAGAGTAGCACAAAACTACTCCAACATATTAACAATGGCATTGTTGTTATATTTTTTCGTTTGCACATGCTTTTGCTCTTCACTTCTCGGATGCCTTTTCGAAATTAATAAAAACCAAAAACAAAAATCAAAAATTACATGTTGCCTATGACGGCATTCGAACCCGAACATGCTGGGAGCTAACAACTAACAGCGAGCATCTCTACACGCCAGACATGCAAATGTGCTTTCAAATGCTCAACTTCAATCACATTTCGTTAAAACACGAGCAGTGATCGGATAACAAACAATAAGCTGGCGCAGAGACACGAGTTGGTCCGCTACAGCATGACAGAGGAACACTTTTGTAAGTACTCCAATTTACCATAAATAGACTACATGGTCCAACGATTTTTGCAGGGAAACTGTTATCGGGCAACTTTTATAGTGTTCTCATGTAGGGATGTTGCGAATGTGGAATTTTAGACATCCGCGAATGCGGATGCGGATATCTAAAAGGTAACAATGCGGATGTCAAGTATTTTTAAGAAATAATTTATATAAGGACATTAGGGGATTTAAGTAAATAAAAAAGTTATAAAATTTTTTTTTGCGGTGCAAGAATAATTTCTTTTTGGAGAATTACATTGGGGCTGACCGCATCTGATAACTACAGCACGCGACCGCCAAACCCTATGAAAAAATATTGCCCACCAAGTAGCGAAATTACTTTACGAAAATTACGAAAATTATAGCGCACACATTCTTCTTTCATGTCTAGTAGTTTGTTTTTAAAGATTGATCCACAAAAACCCTAAAAATTATTATTAAAGGGACTACGTTCCCTTTGACGCATGTTAAAAAGCAAGTAGAAGTGGAAGCTTGTATGACTGCACATTGATAGCTCGGTTATATTGGAGTTGGGGAAATAATTAGATGGCTCACAAGGTGTCGTATGTAACGTATTGTTGTATGTCGTAAAGTTTTAATGGCTAAATAAATGTCTAGAGGACTTGAAACAGCAACCAACTATTTTTTAACGGTTGAAATTTCATAAGACGACATTTATGGTAGCTGTCGAATCCCTTAAATATAGTTTTAGCCGTTTAGAGTTTGCCGCATACAACAATACGACAGTTTACAACACCTTGTGAACTCCCTAAATATGTTTAAAGACACTTTATTCAAAGATGATGAGCCTGACTTTTGGTCAGTTTTATTACACAAATACTCCTATGGGCCGCCCCTGGATAACACGACCTAACGTCGATTCCCCAAAGGCAAAAAATATTGGCTACAATTTCTCATTTTGTTTGGCAGATACACGTTTTATCAGTGCACTTGCACAACATTCGCATCCGCAAAAGCTCCGCATTGATTATTGCGAAGCGAATGCAAATGTTAAAATTAATGCGGAAGCTCCGAGGTTGCGAATACGAATGGGAACATTCGCAACAACCCTGTTCTAAAGCATAAAAGGAATCAATCTAGACGTGGCAGGCTTATGTGCTCTCATTAGAAAATAGTTAAAAAAAAACAGGGACCAAAAATAACTGTTATCTTGAATTTACAAATTGAAAACGTTGCCCGAATTCTGAAATTTAACGAAAACGTTGTTTCATAACATTATTAAATGAGAAATATTTTTGTCCGTTGCCGATAAGAGTTATTTCCCAACGTTTATTTGTTAGGTTGCCAATAACAGTTATTGAGCAACGTTTATTTTTTCCGTTTCCGATTAAAGTTCTTTCCCAACGTTTATTTTTTACGTTACCTGATAACAGGTATTGTCCAACGTTTTTTTTTTACGTTGCCTGATAACTATTATGCAGGAGATATATTTTTTCCGTTGCCAGTCTATATAAATATATATGTAGTTTGAATGCCATCAGATCTGCACCGTTTATTTGATTTTCGAAATTGAGGTGTCGAATTAAAGAGGTTGCCACCTGTTAAAAATCTAGATTTAAATTATTTTATAAGTTAACTAAATTATTTCATCATGGGTATAAACCGAAATTTTTTTGACTGAGGATTTCGAAACTGCCTGAAGGTAGGAGGGAGTTACATTGAAATTTTATTTGGGGAATTAGGAAATGGTAACATGTCTCACAATGGGTGTCAAATGGAAGATGTATAAGAAGCTTGTAGGCTTACAATGATTGAAAGAGGGTTGCCACCTGTTTGAAACCTCGAATTTAATCAAAATATATATACCTAGACTAGATAAAGGATATTTTAAAATGTGAAGAGTTTTAAGAACACTATTTTTGAGGCGTTTGAAGAGAGTTACCACCTTTTTGAAGTGAAACTTCTTTAGTGGCGGTTGATTGGTTGGGAGTAAATTGGCAAATTCAAAAGAAATTGCAAACGAAAATGTTTGGGATGGAAACAAGTGCTTGTTAAATGTATGCGCATGATATTAATTTAATAAAAACGTGCTTATAAAAGGATAAAAAATAAGACTTGGATAAAAATCAATATAAGAATGAAAGTAAAGGTGAGTACGTACATAGATGACGAAAAGTGTTAAAACAAAGGTAAAAATAAAAACAAAAGCAATGATGCGTAAAGTTAAAGGCAAAAATGAAGATCAAGGTAAATTTAAACACTTTATACGGTTGACAATCGGGCTCGATAATTTGCATAAACAGCCATTATTTGCTTTAACTCATGCATTTTCCCTTTTTAAAATGCGCATCAGCAGCCGAGAAAATGTACCAAATTTTTGCGAAATAACTCGGATCCGGGGAATTTTCGATGACAACACTGGTAAAAACGGCCAGCTGTTGTCTTTGTTACAAGTAAGCTAACAAAGCAGGCGAGTTTGGCGTCCGCGGTAGCCGAGTGAGACTCGGGTGCTACAAGCCTGTAGCTGCCAGGTTCGATCCTCGGTTGGACCGATTGGGAAAATATTTTTTGTTTATATTATTTATTTTATATTTTTTTATTTTATTTGATTTATATATTTAATTTTACTTTATTTTATTCTCATTTGCTTTATTTTATATCACATTTTTTAATTCACTATTAGCTAATTTAATTTTTAGAGTTGAATTTTATTAAAAAGTGAACAACAACTAACTGAAAGCAAACCTTGAAAAAATATAGAACTTATAAAAAAAAAAAATGAAAACGAAATAAATGAAAATTGGACTGGCCGTGGGACTCGAACCCACGACCATTGCGGCTCATTTATCCGCATTACTGCCGTCTGTGAGGGTAAAATTATTATGCGCATATGTGTGCCAGAATATATGCCGTCTATCACAGCTTGAAAGAGGAAGAAAGATTATAAATAAAAGGATATAGATACAGACATAGAGACTCAATCTGGGAACTTTTTCGTGATTTTAGAGATTTTCGGGATTTTCGGAACTTATCAATATAATAACAGATATCTTTATCGATTTTGTTATCGATATTTTTATCAGTTTTGTTACCGATATTTTTGATCGATCTTGGTAATGATATAGAAGAGAAAATAAAATGCAGGCACTTCCAAATTTTCATAAGCATTGTTGATGGTCCTCATGGAAATTTGAATCGCCATATGAAAGTCAAATAACCTTTCGTGATTTTGAAGAAAGGCGAATGAATGAAGACGACTGAATTGTGTCGTTATTGCATAGGACCATCGATATTTAGAAAAAAATTAATTTTTACTTTTCAGATTAATTCAATCTTTTATATGTACGTGTTATAAAACTTACATTTTTGTTGTTCTGTAACTCAGCTCCTGCTGAGCTAAATTAAACATTAACTGAACATTAAGTGAACTAAAAACTCCAACTCTAGTGTCGAATATTATACTTTTATAAACTCATATTGTACACTCCTATAAAGTCCTTATAAAACTACCAACCTATAATTTATAAACTAATAATAGAGCAACATTTTGCTCTACGAAGCCCCGCCTTCTTGGTCATATAGGAGTTTTATAAACCATTTCAAAGAGCAAAATAGTAAAGTACTAGTAAACCCGCCTGGCGTTAAGACGCCAAAATTGAATTTAACTTTTTAAACAGGTGAGAGCCCTCTTCAAAAACTTAAAAAATATTCCAAATGTAAGTCAGAGCTTTAGGCGATCAGTGCGAAAATTTCATAACAATCTGTCCAGCGGTTTCTAAGTGAAGAGAGATGTCACATCGTGTTGTAATTTCATTATTATTGCACACCTACTGGCCAAACTCCTTGTTTGGTATCTCAAATTCGAAAAAACGGTGCAGATTTCATGACCTTCACAAAAACTGCTCTACCACTTTATATATATTTTTGTAGTTAGATATGTATATATGACTTTCCGAAAAGGTGGCACCTCTAATCAAAATTATTTTCTAACTAAAGTTTTCCTAAATCTCCTTCAATTGAACCCATATTTTAATATTTCATATCACTTGTATATTAGTTAACTAAATTCGACTTTACAAACCTGTGGCAACCCTGTTCAAAAGAATTTTGAAACTAAAATCTTCCTAAATTTATTTCGTTTGACATTGTTAAGTAACTTCAATTAACCGATAATTAAATTGGATTCGATTTCTAAATAAGTGGCAATTCTTCTGTATCCTCATATTTTAATAATACACTTATTTTATTACATAAAATGAGCCTAACTTTTAAAACTGGTGGTAACCCTCTTGAAATACCTCCTCAATATTCTAAATGTTCAAACGAAAATTTTCTTACCACTCTTCCGTTTTCCCCCATATTTCTTATTAAAGAGCTGGCAGATCTCTCCAAAATCTTTTCGAACATATACCTTTTTAAACGTTGATTTGCTTGACCTCTCTTTGCCGGTCCAAACAGGAATCTGTAATTACGGTTGTTAGATAGCTCGTTTCCAATGGGATGGCGACAAGAAAGTGGCCGACTTACGTGAAATGATTTTGTATTACCGGCGTATGGTGACCCAAATGCTGTCCAATGACTAGTCCAAATTTGATGTTCACAGCTTCTTTATTTTATGCAACAACTTGGTTGGGGATTTGCCGGAAGGAATGTGGTGGCACCTTTTGCCTCTTATTAAACTTGATACAAGAAAACACTGGAAAGGAATAGCACGATTACATTCTATGTTCCCGCCTCGAACACACTGTACACTTACGGCTTTTTACGGTCAGCCTTTTTTCCTTATATTTTCTTGGCTTGGGTGAATATCGACTCCCTGAATGACGCCAGCTTTTAATAAAATTTAATTACTTGGTTGTTCTTCTCTCCGTTCTTACGAGGGCTGATGGGTGTGGTTCGCTACATGTCCAATTCGGAAAAGCAAAATACTTTCCTAGCCTCGTGGTATGTGACCACCGATTCTTTTATCGTGTGGGCGTCTTCATAGTGGCAATGTCAATTCGTGTCTATACCGATATGATGGTTCGTGTCTTGAATAACCATTGGTTATGTACATTCATCCGGCGATTCCCCCCATTTTGAAGTTTATCTTGGACAGTTTTGTTATGTTTACATTTCTCATGGTTGTTCTTATGTCTTTTATTTGGCCAATAAAAATAATGGATCAACGTCTGCTCGGGAGCATACAAACAGAGACTTGATGTCATACTTAACAATATCATCAGATCCTGAAGTAGTTTTTAAAAGGAGTGCTATCCCAAACAAAAATGCAGTTTTTACAATGGACGAGCTGGAAGAGTATTTAGTCGATTCTGAAGAAACTTAAAAGTAATAAGTACCCTTCAGTCAACTCAATTAGTTTTATACTAATCAAATACTAGTCAGCCACACGGCCTCAACTAGTTCGAGTTCTGTAATTTTTCCATATAAGCAACTGGTATTTTTAACACGGCGATGTCCTACGAGATGGTAATTGTCCTCTTCTGCATCAGCACTATACCAGTTGGCATACTAGTCAGCCTCTGCATCAGCAATATATCAGTTGACATACTAGTCAATATATACATCAATATCATACCATTCAAGATACTAGTTCGTATATATGTCATGATCGTACCTGTTGGCATACTAGTCATTATATACATCAGAATCATAGCAGTTGACATACTACTCAGTCTATGCGCCAGAACATATGCGCCAGTCAGTATGCACGTCAAGATCCTACCACTTGTCATACTAGTGTAGTGTTAATACTATTTACTATTGTACTTTGTTCATTTTTGTACTTTGTTATTTTTGAAATTATTGAATTAAGTTCTTTTTCAATTTATGTAAATCAAAAAGAAAATTTTTGATTACTTCAGAATTTTTTCTTCTTTGAAATTTAAAATACGTAAAATTAAAATTAATTTTATATAAAAATAAAATTTTTTTAAAAATACATTTCTATAATTAAATATGCTACATATATGCTAGGGGGAGTATTGTAGTGTTAATACTATTTACTATTGTACTTTGTTCATTTTTGTACTTTGTTATTTTTGAAATTATTGAATTAAGTTCTTTTTCAATTTATGTAAATCAAAAAGAAAATTTTTGATTACTTCAGAATTTTTTCTTCTTTGAAATTTAAAATACGTTAAATTAAAATTAAGTTTATGTTAAAATAAAATTTTTTTTAAAAATACAATTCTATAATTAAATACGCTACACTAGTCCACGAATTTGACATTCATTCCAGTTGGTATACTATGGGATGGGATTTTTCTGATTAGTATGATTTCTGGTATAGATTACACTTTTTCTGACTAGTATGATTTCAACCCGAAATTCATGAATGAATTCATGTATGAATACACCACAAAATTCATGTATGAATACACCACAATTCATGTATGAATACACCACAAAATATATAGTCAATGAACTAGTGTGTTTGCTGAGTAGTTTGGAATTTGACTGCATGATGACTTTAATTTTTCAATAAACGGCGTTAGATAAAACAAATAATTTTTGATTCAGTATTTTGCAACAACTCTTGTTCGTGCGAAGTAACTAATAAAAAGGAAAACAAAATTATATTTGTCTTTTGAGTATTTAATGTCGTCTTGAATGAATCAAATTTTTTAAGCGTGTGACATCCACACCAAAAGATATAATCAATTTAAAAAAACATTTTGTAGTCAAAAAGGACCAAAGTGAAAGTAGCTGCCATTCCAAGAGGGTTTGCGTAAGACAGATATAGGGAATCTTATTTGCCATGAATTAAGCCATAGAATGAAGCCTTGAAGTCTTTAATATTATTAGGAAAACGCCCTGTATAAATAATAAAATAACTACTCAGTATTGGAACTACTTCTGAATATCAAATTTTGCAGTTTCAATCTCAGTTTCCATGAAAAATGTAAGAGCTAGGNTCGACAACCGACCCCCTTACCAAATGTCTACAAGAAAAAAAAAATTATTAAAAATCAACGCGATTATTTAGCTTCTTTAAACTTGCACATTATTGCCCTGAAATTTAAAACATTCCAAATCCAAAAACATTCTAAAAAATCTAAATAAAAATTGCACATTGAAAGCCAGATCAGGAAGAGCTGATCTCTTGCAACACGCACGCTCGCAAAAGCATCAAAAAAGCTTTAGTAGCATAAACAGTCAGAAAAAAGTAGGCGACTTTTTTAGGACTTCATCGAAAATGTAATGAACGCAAAAGAGGCTGAAATATTGCTATGCTCCTTCTTAGCAGAACGTAATTTAGCATTTTCGACAACCGACCTCCTTACCAAATGTCTACAAGAAAAAAAAGGTTTCAAAATCAACGCCATTATTTAGCTTCTTTAAACTTGCACATTATTGCCCTGAAATTTAATGGGCTATCAAACTGCATATTCAAAAACATTCTAAAAATCTTAATAAAAAGTTGAAAATCTAGCTGAAGCTTTGCGGATTTTTTATAAATTTTTGCACAACGTTTGAAATGTGGATTTATATTTTGTTTGTCATCTTTGACACGTAAAGTTAAAAGGGACCTACGATCAGAAAAAATCGGTTTTCACCTTTTCATCGACTGTTATAGTAAACGGACCACTCTTTCAAATGCAATAAACCGCAGCTTACTAGCTGCATTAGTTTTTTCACAATTTGGTGTCGCTGATTACGAATCCGATGTTCGTTTTTAAAAATTCAAAATAGCGGATCCAATATGGCGGAAAAAATTTAAAATTTTTTCGGATTCATGTGAAACTCAAAAATGAAGTTGACACCGAAAACGAGGTCAGTGATTACCAGGGAACGGATTTTATGGAAATTGCCTTTTTTTCTGCTAAAGAGATAGAGTATATTCGATTAAGAATGTCCACGATTTAGCTTTCCCNAAACTAGCAAAAGAGGGCAAATTGAGAGAGCAAAAATGACAGCTGAACTTGCAAGTTTTACTGGATTTTTACTGGATAAATTTTGACTAGCAACTATTTGCTAGTAAGAAAAACAGCTGATGGCATGATGTTTATTGTAAATCACATTATGAAAATAATTGTTTATGGTGCTTTTAAAGTTGCAATTGACAAAATAAACCTATTTAAATATATAATAAGATGGAAAACACTTGTTTTCTAAGAAAATTGCATCGGAAAATAACAAATTAATCAGCTGTTCATAAAACTAGCAACTTCTTGCTGGTTTTGCGATTTCTTACTTCCTTGCATATTTCACTCAATGGGAGTAAATATTGGCTTACTCCCCGAAATTTGGTTACTGGCAAGTTACTGGATATTTTTTGCTGGAGGATACGAAAACACAACTAAAGATTCAAAGTACAAATTTTTCTTATAATGAAACTAGTTAATAGTTTTTCTCTTTTTACTTGTAATATAAACATTTCTAAAACAAATGTATTTTTTGATTATTCTTCGTATTTTCTGTCTTTTTTTAGTGCCTTATTTTGCTTTTTTTGCAATACCTAGTGCCTTTTCCTACCTTTTTCGCTATTTTCTTTTGCATTTTTTTTGCCTTTTTTGTAACACCTAGTGCCTTTTCCTGCCTTTTTCGCTATTTTATTTTCCCTTTTCCAGCCTATTTCGTTATTTTATTTTGCCTTTTTATAGGTTTTTAGGTCCTAAAAATCCGTTCCCTGTGATTACGAATCCGTTGTTCGAAAACCCCGAGTAACGAGTTTCAAGCGAATTTTATTAATTTCAGAATAGTTTGTTATATTTGATTTTTTTGTACTTTTTTTGTAAAAGTACCTAACTTTGATGTGAAGTTGTGAAAAAAACTAATACAGCTAGAAAGGTGTGGTTTATTGCATTGTAAAGAGTGGCCCGTTTACTATAAGACTCGATGAAAAAGTGAAAACCGATTTTTTCTGACCCTTTTAACTTTACGTGCTTAAATTTCTTTCGTCCCACATTCAAATAGTGATCAACAGGGAACGGATTTTATGGAAATTGCCTTTTTTCTGCTAATGAGATAGAGTATATTCGATTAAGAATGTCCACGATTTAGCTTTCCCTGATTCCATATATACACATCAGATGTTGCTTTTTTTAAGATATTTGCCTTTTTGCCTATTGTGACTTTAAAAAAGTGATTATAGCGGGGGAAAAGCCCTGCCCTTATTCCTGATAATATAAAAGTTTTAAACGTTCCATATATAAATTGGGCGCCACTTCTATCAAGTCACGTTGAGCGCAAGTTTAGCACATTCAAGGCCCTGTTAAAGCCTGTTCTGTTACAAAAAAATCGAGTTGGTAATGAAGAAAATCGATAGAACAATAAAGAATTAATATTCGGTCATATGAAAATACGCAAAGATTTTTGTATGAAAAATTAGCAGGAAAGTATGTTACTCATACGCCATGTACACCTGAACACATCTCGAAAACTTATCCATGGAAAAAAAAATTAACTCGATTTTCGGAATCAGCGAGCAATTCTATATAGGAATTGGATATGTAGTGGCGTCCGTTGAACATTTTTCCTGTAAACCAGTGCTGTTTTTCAGTTTTTGTATATGCGTATAATTTTCGTCACGAAATTGATATCATAAATTTTTTGATTCTAGTTCAGCTTTCGTCACTCGAAAATTTTACCTCAAAGAGGTGTTTTATTTGATATCAATTATTTTGGGGTAGAAAATTTAAAATCGATGAAAGTACAAACAATAATCTAAATGTTTTATTTTTCTCAAATAAATTGCTAAAAATATTATCTAAATCTAAATTATGTATTCACATCGATTTGTCCATTGAAACATATAATTTTTCGAATACGGAATAAAGCGAAAAAGAATGATCATATCCTCTGTTTTCGAAAAAATTAAAAATAAAAAAAGTATGAGAAATTATAAAAACTTATCAACTTGTTACCAACTTTGGATACAATTAACAACTGTATTCGTCTGATTGCCTCGTAGTTAAATTTTTGTTAAGATTTCTACCGGGTGTGGGGCGTACGCATGTGCCTTTTTTAAGAAGTTTTACTTCTATCGCGTGTACGATGTTGCACTCGTGCTATTAAACTAATGCTTTTTTCTCAAGTAGTTTTGCTCAGTGGCAATTTATNCAAGTCACGTTGAGCGCAAGTTTAGCACATTCAAGGCCCTGTTAAAGCCTGTTCTGTTACAAAAAAATCAAGTTGGTAATGAAGAAAATCGATAGAACAATAAAGAATTAATATTCGGTCATATGAAAATACGCAAAGATTTTTGTATGAAAAATTAGCAGGAAAGTATGTTACTCATACGCCATGTACACCTGAACACATCTCGAAAACTTATCCATGGAAAAAAAAATTAACTCGATTTTCGGAATCAGCGAGCAATTCTATATAGGAATTGGATATGTAGTGGCGTCCGTTGAACATTTTTCCTGTAAACCAGTGCTGTTTTTCAGTTTTTGTATATGCGTATAATTTTCGTCACGAAATTGATATCATAAATTTTTTGATTCTAGTTCAGCTTTCGTCACTCGAAAATTTTACCTCAAAGAGGTGTTTTATTTGATATCAATTATTTTGGGGTAGAAAATTTAAAATCGATGAAAGTACAAACAATAATCTAAATGTTTTATTTTTCTCAAATAAATTGCTAAAAATATTATCTAAATCTAAATTATGTATTCACATCGATTTGTCCATTGAAACATATAATTTTTCGAATACGGAATAAAGCGAAAAAGAATGATCATATCCTCTGTTTTCGAAAAAATTAAAAATAAAAAAAGTATGAGAAATTATAAAAACTTATCAACTTGTTACCAACTTTGGATACAATTAACAACTGTATTCGTCTGATTGCCTCGTAGTTAAATTTTTGTTAAGATTTCTACCGGGTGTGGGGCGTACGCATGTGCCTTTTTTAAGAAGTTTTACTTCTATCGCGTGTACGATGTTGCACTCGTGCTATTAAACTAATGCTTTTTTCTCAAGTAGTTTTGCTCAGTGGCAATTTATACATATGTATGTAAGTAGTAGCGGCACATTGGGTGAACTAAATGCATTCATGCGGGTGATAAACCCATGTAGCATAGTTACATACTGTGTACATAACTGCAATTAAAATGGGGAAAAATGTTACAATTTTGGTATGTGACTGAAAAAAACTCTAAAATACATACAAATTGTGGTTTCCAAGACATGTACGAAGTGATTAGCACAGCTGCATCCTTCAACTTGTCAACTCGCGGGAAATTCCCCGATTTCCAGGGAATTTCGGTTTAAGTGGCAATTTTTTTCGGGGAACTGGGTATGTTATTTTTATATCTTAAAGTAACCAAATTAGACGGACATGTTAATTTTTAACCGTTTGACCCTTTTTGGAGCGACATTTTCGCAATATCTCAACAACAAGAGTTTTCCCAGATATAAGCTGTACGCCAGATGAAAGCTAAGATTTTGGGCTAGATTTGTGGAAACTTAGAATAAAATCGAATGACCAGTTTTTGAGAAAATACCCGAAATGTATATTTTCAGCAGTCCGATTTTTAGTTTTCAGGCGGTAAAGTTATGACATATTTATATTTTATAAACACAAAAGATAGCGTTAGATAGCTTGTTTGAAGACCCGTCTACTGATATCCACATCAATGACATGGACTGAGTGGTGCGGCCTCAGTGGTAGTTTAAAAAATTGTCTTTTTTCGAATTTCAGGCAGCAGCCACGCCCACAAATGCATACGAACCAAAACATCCTGGAACAAAACCTGCTTCGTTTTTCTTGTACTTTAATTCCTGAAAGTTTGGAAAAAATAAAATGATGGTAAGTACAGACGCCACATACATACCAAAGCATCTCGTAGTGAAGACACGAACCAAATGACATTTGCCTCTATATCTTTCCAATTAGTAGCCGGAACTTAATATGTAAGGTACCGTTTGAAAGGTATTGGCCTATAGAATAACACTAAATATGTCCGGTGTACCCTCATACCCCCTTAAACCGGCAAAAGCAGAAAAACTTTTTTTGTTTCGCAACACTTTAGCCTAATTTTTAAGAATCTGGTTAATCGTTTATGAAGCTTGAATACATTTTCTGGACACACTCTGCAAGACCTTTCCAACGATATCTCAAACATGTCGATTAGACGTCTGGATAAAAACTTCCAAATCTCGTGTGTATATAAGCGAGTCATTTCAGCATGCTACTGTGGCTGCTTTCGTCACTCGCGCGCACTGCCGTGCGCTGTGATAGATTTGTTCTTCGCGTAAAGCAAACCACTATAAAACTCTGATAAAACTTCTTGTGTTATCCGGGTACACGCGAAAAATAAGAAAGAAAAGTGCATACATACATTTTAAATATTTTTGCGTGAGAAGGAATTATAAAATCGTCATAAGAACCACCTTGAATCACTTAAGAATCATTTGCTTTTCGTTGTTGTTTTCTTAACCGATTCTAGTGTCAGGTTTGAATTCACATGCTTGATATTACTGTGCGTTTGACGGCCGTAAATTCCCCCTCATGCGCAGCTAAATCTTGTTGATACATAGATACAAGCAAAGGAGACGCAGAATAGTAATAAAGGTCGAATGAATATAAATAAGATATGGCTACTTTACTACTATATTACCACCACTGAATGTGGCACATACCACACTCACAGAGGATGCATTCGAAAACACTGAAATTTTTTAAATATGAAATGACTCATGAGAGCGTTAAAATTGGAGTGAGAGAGAGAGAAATTTTACTTCGGGTGTAAGAAAATTCACTCAAACTCATTTTGACTGTGGCGAAACGAACGAACTCAATGAGGTACAACCAAACTCGCTATCGTCTATCCGTGCTAGCTAACTTTGTTGTTGCTTCCACATGCCAAATTCTTGTTTAAGCGACCGGAACTCGAACATAGCGAGCGAGAAGTGGCGAATCGATGACGGCTTTTATTTATTTAAAGTATATATGTATTGTATTCATTACGGCGAAGCTGAATTTTAAGATCGATAAAACTAAATTTTGAGATAAATTCCAATAAATTGATATGTTTGGCTGTTGAAATAGATAGGGAAAATAAGTTCATCTTTATCTATACCTCTTACCAGTGTTGCCAGAGGGAGTCCTAAAAATCCTATTAAAAAAAAATAAGATTTTAAATCTAAAAAATATCTTTTCGATCCCCAAAAAAACTTAATTCTGTATTGGCTTTGCGGCTGTAAATAGTCCTGCTGCCGGGAAAAAATTTAGAATTTTATGGTATAAAGTAAATTCTATAACTGCCTTCGTGGCATCACAAAATTGTAGCACAGTTTGTTTTCAAAGTCAATGACTTTACAAATAATTAACCTATGCATCAAATGTTTATATACATTGAAAAAGCGCGTATATAGACAGTGGCGAAAATATAAATAGGGACGCGATATTTTAGCAATCCTTGTCTATTTCTCTTTTGTTTTATTATTTTTATTGAAAGTGTAGCTCGTTATCTTTCATCGTTATCGGCCAATTTAGTAAAAAAAAAATTTTCTTGTTCAATCGTTTGCTGATTACAATGATGTAGCAAGGATAACACAATAAGTTAACAATTTTAACTTAAACTGTAAAAATCTCACATCATACGCAAATATCTTCATTTTGAAGATATTTTCAGTGTAAAATTTTGCTTTTTAAAAAATCTATTTTTGAAGATTTTTAATAAAAATAAAAACAGCCCAAAAAATCTTCATTTTGTCAGGCAGTGTCACGCGATTGATACATTTGTACGTATTATACATTTTGGCAGTCCTAGATTGGTGTTCTTTAGAAATTTGAGTTTAGCTCAATAAAAGAATTTCCAAACAACACTACTCTGTAACTGCCAAAATCTGTACTAATGTACCAATCGTGCGACACTGCCTTATGCATTTCATTCAGAGTAATCCAGTAAGTATTGTGAAAATTGCTTTTATGTCTTTACAGTGTTAAACATCAATTTGATATGTGATTTTAGTTAAGTATGCAAATGAATTAAATTGTTACCGAGTATAAAAGCTTTATTTAAAACCAAAACATGTCAATAAAAACTGTCAACGATCTCAATTAAAAGTTCAAACTACCATTTTAATTTAAGAATTAAAAGTTTTATTGTGGATTGATACTTTGTAACTAAATTTTATTTTCATGATACTTTCGGTCCATTTTAGGGAATTTCGGTGATACATTTCTTCTGAACGCCGCGGCAATACTGCTCGTAGCTTATCAGTAAAGTAATAAGTGGGCGGCCGCCGTGGTGTAATGGTTAGAAGTGCGAACTGCCATTCCTGGGTAGCGACCAACCACCCGTTTGGGAGCGAGCTAAAGTGAGAAGGCGTAAAACTTCGCGTGCGCTGGGCTTGGGCCTCGCCACGTTTAAACCCCGCCCAATTAAAAAGTTCAGTAAGTCTCAAGTGAGAGCACTTTTTTTGATGACGACCACGGCAAACGTATAAAGGACTATGATTTGAGGGTATGCACCTAGAATATCCGGACCCTTAACGGGGAAGGTGCCTCTGCGCGGCTGGTTGATGTCCTCAGGAAGAAAATGGCTGAAATCACCGCCATCGAAAAATGCGAGGGACGGGCCAAGGAAAGGTAATCGTGGAGCCTTGTGACGTCTACCACAGTTGCCACGTAAAGGAGCGCAAATTTGGTGTTGGATTTGTGGTAGGTAGGAATGGCATAAAAATAATCGATTAATTAATCAAATGATTAATCACAAGCCAAAAAAAGTTAATTCCAATTAATTGCAATTATTGAGAAATAATCGACTAATCAAATTTTTAAAAGCATTGGTTTACGGTGAATATTCCCAAAAACGCTTTTGCATAAAAAATTTCTAAATCCCTTATTAATTAGCCTTAAATAAAATAAAACGAGTATTTAAGGCGGCGATAGTTATTAATTTTTTAAGTTAAGTTAAATAAATGACAGTATTTTTTTTTCTTAAGTCCATAAAGGTTTTGAGTAAACAGTTTTCATTTCTTCCTAAGCGTCGATGATATCCCGCTTTAGCTCCTGGACTTGACAATTTAAATAAATACTGATTTCTTCTTGTGGGTGTACAAGATATTTGTGAGGGGCCCAGAGATCGATCTAATTTTCTATTGCTTCTAGTGATGATTCACTACCCATTTCCATAAGATCACATGCGCACATTATTTCATTTCGCAATAACTTTATTATTGAGGCCTATGCTAACAGATCTTTGAAATTAATTTGTTTGCACCTCGGATCGAGTAAGTTTGATGCAGCTAGCAAAAAAGAATGTTCGATGGAAGGATTTTAGACACACTACACTACACTAAACTACAGAATTCATATTTCTTGAAAATATGTTTACGATTACAAAACTACGATTCAACTAAATCGATTAATTTTATCAAATGATTAATCGCTGCCATCCCTAGTGGTGGGAGAAAGACTCCGCCGCGGAATACTGGCATTCACCCGGATGGACGGACGTCTAGCCACAATCTGTATGAAAGCGAGATTCTTCAGCATCTCGCCCATCAGCGCTCATGTCCCGATGAAAGAGAAGGACGAGGCGTTTATGTAAAGTCATTCGCAACAACCAAGGTAATCATAGTTTTATTTAGATATTCAGCATATTGTATTTATAATAATAATAATAATAATAGATTGGCGCTTACACATATGTTAGTGTTTGGCGGAGCTTCTCCTCCGATTTGTGGCGTGCGCCTTGATGTTGTCCCATAAAGCGGAGGGACCTACAGTTTTACGCCGACTCCGAACGCGATTGTATTTTTATGAGAAGCTGTTTTTCATGGCAGAAATGCATTCGGTGGTTTGCCATTGACATTTTTTCTATATTTGTTTTGTGATGTTACTTTGACCTGGGCTTGAACCCAAGTGCTGCGGAGTGGGAGCGCGCACTGCTTACCACTACACCACAGCGGCCGAAATATTGTTTTTAATTTTGGATATAATTCACCAGAACTCAAAGAAAAGTCTGATGTTGCGTTATTTACTAAATTATTTTGCTTTCAATAATGCAATTCGTCGAAGTACAGATACAAGTTCTTTTAATACTGAGTCAACATTAACATCCAGATTGCGATGAATATTCAGAGAAGCTAGCACATTGACGACGATCTTCTTTTATAGTTGATCTCAAATAAGTTTTTAGGCGGCAAAAAGTTGAAAACATTGTTTCATTCGCTGCAGTCGTGTAAGGTAAAGCAGATATAACTCTAAGTACTTGATGAACATTTGGAAAAGCATCGAAGTTACAAATATCCAAAGCTTCAAATGAATTTTGAATATTTGTACCAGCGATGCGTTTTCTCTAAAGCTAAATTTCACTTGTCCATATTTTTGACACCGAATCATGTTAAATGGTTATATACATATGTATTTCTACAACAGCTGACAACAAGATATTTCATCAAAATTTGGTGTTTTGTCAGGAAAAAGGCAAGCAAAATTAGACTAAGTACCCGGTGATTTAGAAATCGATCTTGCAAGTGCGTAATGAAAAGATCTAGGTACGGTATGTAAATCGCGATTCGGTAATCTCATCAAAATGCTTCCGAGTGATTTGAATCTGTTGTATTTCGCTACCATGTATGAAAGAAACTAAACGATACCGAAAGGTTTGTTATTATTTGTTTGCGTTTTCTGGGTCATTCTCTGTTGATATTCATTGAATTATTTTGCCAAACCCTAACTAAGAAGAGAGACGAAGGGTATTCTGGCCTCATAAGAGAACATTTTTTTCTCAGTTTTAATGGACAATCTAAGATTTCATCCCTTTGTGTTTTAGAAAAAATGAGGAACATGTTGAATCAAATTTTTGAACGTTTATTATAGGTTTCAAAGTGAAATGTCATTGACATTGGATATTTTGCTACCCCAACTTTACATTGGATTGTTGTACTAAAATGGATCTTTCATCTTAAATTCATGTTCAACATATGTGTTACAATCATGCAGATTAGTATTATAGCAAAAAAATTATTTAACTCAGTTACAATCTATCACACTAATTGCCTTTGTTAAAAAAGGCGTTCATGCCGAAAACTAATAAATTCAGGGTTTACATCCCCAATCACCCACCCCCCCTGCCACCGAGCCTGACCAGCGAAATTTTTTACCTCACTCAATACATAAAAAGGGAATATCTTTTTCACAATATGACCCCCTTATTTAATTTACATATTCATAGCCTGGGCTCTTGACATTCAGCCGGGCCCGGCTAAATAGAACCTCCTGACCCCACTACATCCCAACACCCTAACTCCCCCCCCAAACCCATTCCGCCCTCTCTACGCGCCTGGGTATACATATGTATGTACAAATTTACATAAATGTATATGTATGCAGATGCCTCAAAAATATAAATCTCTTCGGTTACATGAAAACTGACGTATTTTCTGATGCAATTTAAAAACGTTATGTTTACAGCAATGAAAACCACTTATGTAAAATGTTTCTTGCTTTGCTAAGGGTGTTACTCACTATTACTTATGTACATATTTCCAACTTTTCTTTTTGATCAGGCCTTTTATCATTTTCGCGCACGCACTGCTTCACTTAAGTAGCTTCATCTTAATGATAAAAAATCACTGCTTATCAAAGTGACAAAGCTGCTAACTAGGTTAATATAAGCGATTTTCCAGCGGTGCCTCAGCTAAGCATGCAAACATTTGTACGTACATTAGGGTGATAAAAAAAAAAATTTATGTCGGAATTTTAATGCTCTCACCCACTAGAATTTTTTTCTACCGAAAAAATATATGTTTTTTGGACACGAAAAAATATTTAGAGGTCGCTTAAAGTTTTCCATGTATTTTATATAGACAGTTGGTTATTATTATTGGAAGTCTCATGAAGAGAAACACAGTCTTCTGATCGAAAAATATTGATTTTCAAGAATTCGATACCATTTTTACGATTTTTATTTTTTTCACATAAATTACAGGACAGCTTTGAGCGAGCTCTATATATTTTTTGATTTCGAAATAAAAAAACAGGGCCAAATTCTTTTTGATATAGAACAATTCTAAGCGGTGAGAACATTAAAATTCGGACGTTACTTTTTTCACATGCGTTTTTAGACCAGCCTAATGTACATACATACATATGTATGTATAGGCCTTCATCTTTCCACCTAAATATGTGTGTATGATAATTTTGTTGTTGGATTTAATTGTGTTTACTCGTTTTCATTACTTTTGGTTTTAATCACTCTTTACGGTTCCTTTCACGCTGTAAATGAAAGACAACCCTGGTTACCGCAGCGGTTTTATTACTTGCAAGCGGTTTTCCGCCTGACTCGCTGTGTAAACGATGATACCTAATTTGTGAATTTTTGAGCGTCGAACGCTATTTTCTGTCTCTTTCTTGCATTTCTACATCTGGAACTGTGGCAATCAAAGTTATGGCATTTAGTAGTATTTTATTGCCATTTTATTACGTTAACGTCAATACTTCTCAACGACATATGAGACATGTGAATCTCAGTCCTGCTCGTGCCCTGTTACATGTTTATGCGGCACACCGCACAAATACAGTTTTATAGCATCGTCACAGTTCACCCAGTTTCTGTTTTATTAGTTTATTACGACTATTATCTTTTAATGACAGCATTGGACAGACAAATGCGGTACAAATCTAAATAGTTGACGGCGCTGCTGTTCACTCCTTAAAAAACGATAGCATTAATATAATGACGAGCGAGGCGGGTAATAAGAGAACACATTAAAAAACAAAAGCATGTAGCAGAAAAGTAAAACGCGCGAAGTTGTTTTATTATTTGTTTTGATTATTAAAATTCAGTTAGTACTAGCTGCAACTTCTTCTCGCCTTTATACAGCGTACATTTACCAGTTTAAAATACAGACTACATGCTATAAACCACTCAGCCAATAAAACTCAAAAAATCATTGAAGAGGTTCATGAGTCACTCTTGAGCCAAAAAAGAAAAATAGTTACATCGGTTGCGCGTGCGCATCATCACTTCTGATCTGGTTGAGCAATTGTAAAGCAGAGACAAGAGCAAAAGCGTGCCAGTTCAATGAGCTCATTTGATTATTATTATTATTATTTATTTAGAATTAAAAATTAATTTTGAGACTAAAGGGGAAGGGGCTGAGCACTAGCTGCTATGGCTATCGGCTCGGTCTATAATATATACTTATATTTATACATAAGATATAGTAATAAGGTTTGAAGTAAAACAAAATAAATGCAGATATGTAAATATTCAAATAGTCTTTAAGTTACATTTCAAGTTCATATTGATTAATTTTGTACTTTTTATAAAGCAGAATGTTTTTTCGATGTTTTCTTTGTTGGCTTCTTTCAATATGTCGATAAGATCTTTTCCTTCGAAAATAGATGATCTAGCGCCGGCTATGCGTGGACAATCGGTTAGAATGTGCGGTAGAGTGATCTGCACGTTGCAGGTCGGACAGAAGAGCGCAAAATTTTCGTTGAACAAGTATTGGTGCTAAGCAATAGTGTGTCCTAGCCTCAGACGGGAAAATACTTTTATTTTGTGTTTTTTAACGTCAACAGGGTATTGGGGTGGATTCCCGTCTTTGTTTATAGCGGAGTAATGATGGTGATTGTGTTGCTTCCAGTTATGCACTCTTCGTTTCATTAAATATGGGTCTAAATATCGTTTTAAATCTAGTTTTTCAATGGTCGGGTCTGCTATGATTGGTGCGTGACTGGCGTATTTAGCGGTCTTGTCAGCATATTCATTGCCACCAACTCCTATATGGCTAGGAATCCAGACAAGCAGAGCTTTTTTCGGGTTATTTGCGAGGATTGTTCTTATTTTTTGTATTGTCAACCATTTTTCAGACATCGGACTGCGAATTGCATTCAGTACAGATAGGCTATCAGTAAATATGGCTGTTTTCTTGCGGTTGGCCAGAGCAGTTTTCAGAGAGCTGTGTATGGCTATTACTTCGGCAGTGAAGACTGAGGCGGATTCGTGAAGTCTGCTAAGCGTAACTGTGTCTCCTTTTTCGTTGACCACAGCGTATGCCACATTGGATTCATCGCCTTTGGATCCATCCGTGTATAGGATTTGCCATCCGTCCTGTTCAGGTTTCGTTCTCTTTTCATTAAAGTGGCTTAGAAACACTCCTGTAGGTGTGTTGTCTTTTTTAAAACGGGCAAGTGAGATGTCGCATGAGTTTTCGCTTAGCTCCCATGGAAGCACTTTCCCACAGTTTTTGGTTACTTTTGTTGGAATGTTAAGCTTCGGACATTCTGCAAGGGATAGAGCTAAAGCTGAAGCTATCCTGCGCAATTTTTTCCACGAGAGCAAACGTTCGACATCAGCGTCTACAATTGAATTATTGGAATATAGAATTTTCGGTAGTAGCTTGATCAACTGTTCAGTGTAACGGGTTTCGATAGAGGGAAGTCCTCATTCCGTCAGTATGTTTTTAATTGGTGTTGTGCGGAATGCGTAGATGCATGCTCTAGCTGCATGGTGGTATAAATCCTCTATGAATTTCAGTGAGGATTGCGCGCTATTTTCATACAAGTAAAGGCCGTAATCAATTTTACTTAATACTAAAGTTTTGGTTAGATGTGTTAGGGTATTTATATGAACGAAACTTTTCTTTGAAAGAGATCTTATTAAATTTACTCTATGTGTTAATGATTTCTTAATATCTGTACATTGATCTTTCCAGTTGTAAAATTGTGCGAATGTTATGCCTAGTATTTTTAGTTTTGTTACATTTTCAATAAAACTATTGTTAAGAGACAGAACCGAGTTTAAGGCATTACAATTATGCTTTCTACAGAAGTGGATTTGTTTTGTTTTTTTAATAGAAATTTTTGCTCCTGATTGGTCACACCAAGATTGTATTTCTTGAAGTGTTGTTTCCAAAATAGTTTTTGTTTCTTGGTTATCCTTTCTTTTGCAAAGAATGTTCAGATCATCAGCGTAGAGGCAGTGATCAATTTTGAGATTGTTTAGTAATAAGTTGCTTATTTCAGTAAAGGCTATTTGGAATAAGGTGACTGACAGTGGCGATCCTTGGGGGATGCCGTTTTCTAAACGATATGTAGTAGATATAGTATTATTGACTTTTACTTGGAGTCTGCGATTTGTTAGGAATGACTTTACAAATTTGAATACCTTTGGTCCAATATTCCATGACCTGAGGCGTTCTAAGATTATATGTAGATCTACTCTGTCGAAGGCTCTTTCGAAACGATAGGATTGTAACGTGATTTCTAGAGGATAATGCATTGGATACATAGAAATCGATATGAAGTAGGGCGTCGTCGCAACTGTTGCCAGATTTAAAGGCGGTTTGGTTGGGTGCTATTAGTTTTTGATGTTCCATAAACCAGGTTATTATTTTTGCAATTATTCTTTCTAGAATTTTGGACAAGCAAGGAAGTAAAGAAAGTGGACGGAAAGATTCTATTTTGGATATATCTTTATTCGGTTTTGGAATTGGGACTACTAATGATAATTTCCAGGCATGTGGAATGTTACCACACTCAAAAATTTTATTGTACAAATCAAGTAATTGGACAAGAGTGAAGTTCGGTCAATGTTATCGGTTTTTCAATTAGCTTAGCTTGGATGTTTGAAGTGTGTTGTATGCTTATTTCGTTCGTGGTTTTTAGTAAGATTGTAGTTTTGAGAGAAGTTGTTGTCGGAAGAGTAATAAGCCCATTCTTTGCCGAAATAGTAAGCAATTTCTTTGGTCTCAGTCAGGGTTCCGGTGGGAGACTGGATAGCAGCTATAGAGGTGTAAGAGGCTTTGCCTGAAAGTCGATTTATCTTTTTCCAAATATTCGATGTAGGGGAGTCCTTCCTTTCTGAATTGGGCATTTCTTTTCTTGTAATTTATTAGATGCGGTAGGGAGGGGTTATTTTTAAATTGGTGCCACGCGTCCATTTTCAATTTCCTTAACTTCGCCAGATCGTTGTTCCACCATGGGACACTGAATATTTTCTTTTTTTTTTGACTGGGGTATAGAGAAGTTCGCGGCGGTTCGTATAGCTTTTGTTATACGAGCTGCATTGTCGTTGCAGCATGGTGGCACTCTTCTTTTCTCCAGTTCAATGTCGACTCCTTTTGAGAAGCTATCCCAGTTGGCATATTGTATTAGAAATTTCGCAGGCGGGGGAAGTGGTGGTTGGGGGCGCTGTTTTGAGATTAATGGTTATTTTTATAGGGAAGTGATCGCTGTGATGTAAGTCATCGGAAATCGTCCACGACGTTATTGGGAGGAGGGAGAGGGAACAACAAGAAATGTCTATGTGGGTGAATGTGTTATGGGTAGTGAAATGTGTCGGCCTACCGTCATTAAGAACACACAGACTTGATTGAGTGATAGCTTTCTCTGTTTCTATTCCTCGGGAGTTGTTTGAGGGTGAGCCCCACATTGTATTCCAGCTGTTGAAGTCGCCGACGACAACAAGAGGTGTGTGTATAGATTAATATATATGAATTAAGTCGCGATGATCAAACGTATGTGAGGGTGGGATGTATATGGAGAGGATTGTGAGCTTGATATTTAAATCGATTTCTATTGCTATGGCTTGCAGTGAGGTATTTAGGGTAAGGCGTTTATGTGGTATATTCTTTTTGATTAAAACTCCAACACCTTGTTTGGCGTATGTATTAATAGGTGAGTTGTGGAAGTAAGTGATATAGTTTGTTGGTGTTGTAAGAGAGAATGTGGATTGGCAATGTGTTTCTTAAAGAGAAATGAAGTTAGGGTTGAACTCTTTTATAATGAGCGGAAGATCGCATAAGTTATTGATAAAGCCTTTGATATTCCACTGTAGTACCTTAAATATCTTTGATATTTATAAACAATGAACTATAAATGTGCCTTTATTTGTTATAGTCAAATTCTAAGTGCATGTGTATGTATGTAAGTATTTATGTGGTAAATTAAAACTACACAGGCCCGGCCGCAAAGGGGGGACGGGGGTTTGGGGGTTCAAACAACCCACCAAATTTTAAAAATCGGATAATGGAAACACGTTCCTCAAAGACCGTAAAGTTCAGCAAATTCATGGAATTTTCCACGAAGCGGTCAATATTTTGCCTATAAGTCAGTGGGAAATTTAATATATTTTAATGGCACTTGATGGTGTTTTGTCCCCCGATGTCAAAAAGAGCTGCAGTATTTTTAAACCTCCCATGTTTTAAAGTAATTGAAGTTTTTTGGGAAAAAGACGTGAGGCCTTTTTTAAAATTCAACATGGCGTCTCAAATATGGCATCTAAAGTAAATATTATTTAATTAGATTCTGCTTCACACATTTTGTGCCACCGAAGAGCCCAATACCAAAAGAAAAATGTCCCCTACAACTTTGGCATTTAAATATGCTACGCATTTTTATCTGAAATGGTTGAAAAATGGCGAAAATCGTGACAATGCAAAAATTTTTCGCACTTTTTGCTAATTATTTAGAATAAAGTGATTTTTTTTAAGATTGTGTATAAAAAATGTGAGACATTAATTTCTCTACAAATTTGTATACAACCGTCTTTTACGAAAAATGCAAAATAAGCTTGCAAATCGCAAAAACCCGAAAAAAAACCTAAAATCGAAGATAGCAGAATGTTGCGGTATGGAATTTAGGGGTGAGACTGTGGATCCATGATCTATATACCAAATTGAAACTGCATCAAAAGTTCTACAAAGTACTACAAATTTTTTTTCTTCGTAACAATTTGATCTAAATTTACTTGGCCAAAATTGAACTTCTGGATTCCTAGAAAATTGTAATTTTATGTGGAAAAAACCTCAATAGCTTTAAAAGTTGGGGAAGTTTAAAAATAGGTTAGCCATATTTGACATCGGGGGACAAAACTACATCAAGTGCAATTAAAATGTATTAAATTTAGCACTGACTTATAGGCAATTTTGACAACTTTGTGAAAAATTGCATGAAAATGCTGGACTTTTGGGACTTTCGAGGCACGTATTCAGTTGTCCGATTTTAAAAATTTTTCGCAGGGCATGTTGTTATGACCAAAGGAACATTGCTAGGGGGAGTCTTGCTTTGTAGTTTTACAAAGAAATTTAGCACACAATGGGCTAGCTTTTCTCAATATTCGTCGCAATATGGATGTTACTGTTGACACGGTATTAAAAAAAATATTATCTATGTGTACCTCGGTGAATTGTATGTGACTATTCTTTGAGTTTTGCTAAATTATATCCACAATAAAATACAATATGCTGAGTACTCTAAATAAAACAATGATATTCGTGAATGTTACGATTGACTTTACACTTTATCGTTTGAGCACTTCAACTATGGCGAGAGCTTCTAACTCGTAAGAATGATAACGGCTTTCGGCTTCTTGCAATGATATTACTACCGTGTCCGAGATCTTGAGTAGCTTCATGAGAATCAATTGTAAGCAGTTTTGGCTTTTAGGCGTACAAAAAAAAAAAATGATTTCCGATACCTTCAAAACCCTTCTTTCAAAAATTACCTACTATCTCAGTACCGGCCAGTGCCGGTAGTACATATATAACAGCGTGCGCCAGTCAATTTTACCCGCACAAAAATCAATATACTCACAAAATTAGGCGCCAAATATAGTACGTTTTTAGTTTTTCTCTCTGATGTCAGGATATTTTTTGAAAGGACTTTGACATTTCAAGGATGTGATAAATAAAAACTATATTTAAAAAATTCGGTGCAATGGTGCAACAATATGGGAGTCAAATAAAAAAAGAAACTTCAGCAAATTTGAAAGAAAATTAAATATTTTGGTACAAAGATCGAAAGGGTTTTGAAATTGTCCTTTTAACTTTTTGGCTTTTACAAAAAATTCAACGTTTTTCAATTCTACAAAATTTTCTCTTTATTGGCTGTCCATACTTTTATTCTACATCGCACTGAATTTTTTTAATAATTTTTTTAATTTTTCATATCCTTGAAGATTCAAAGTCCAAAAAAAGATACTGACGTAGTGTTACCATATATTGCCCCTAGTAAAGTGAGTATATTGATACGTGTGTTTTGAAACTTTTTTTTTTGGTTTTTGTCACACGTTGTAATATGTTTGCAAAGTCACATCATTATTTACTCATCAGAAAGTTTTTTGTTTTCTGCTTGTCGAAACATGTTTTTTGTAACTATGTATTTGCGTATGTGACTTAGGTAGGTGTTATGCTGACAAATTTTGTGTTTGGCAAACAAGATGCGAGTTTGCGACGCACACACTGCTCAAGTAGCACACTGGTGTATAACTTGGTGTAAATTTGTGAATTTTGGTACAATTAATAAGATTTGTACTAAAATTCGTAAATTTACACTAGGTTATACACCAGTGTGCTACTTGAGTGAGCCAATAGTTGTTTTTTCAACCAAGTTATGGTTTGATTTTTTCAATAAGCCGATTGTAAGAAATGTGATTCAAGTTGAGCATTTGAGAACAAATTCGTATGTCTGGCAGTGGTTGAACGTGCAGAGGTGCTTGCTGGCTTCCAGCAGTACGAGTGCCGTCAGCGCGATACATAATTTTAATTTTGTTTTTTCTGTTTTTGGTTTTTCTTTTTATGGAAAAGCCTCTGTGAAGTGCAGAACCAAATCCACCGACGAAGAAAATTGATTCAAGATAAATATTTGAAGATACATTTATAGAGCGGCTGTAGCTAAGTGTAGCAAGCATCTCTTGCTGTTATTTGCTAATCCCTCCAGAGGCAACATGGTAAAACGATAACAAAAACTATTCTTTTGTATCTCCGAATTATGAAAAAACATCTGTTAAGTGAAGAACATAAACGTATACAAATGAAAATCGCCAACGAAAAGTTTGGTTAATGTAAACAAAATTGTGGTTAATATTACCAAATCCTTGTTGAAAATATCAACCAAGGCATTGTTAATATTATCCAAAAATCACGTAAATTCCTTTTCAAGTTAGAATTTGGTAATATTAACCAATTTTTAGTTGATATTTCTCTCAGTGCAGTTTAAAGTCCCAATATAAGCTGCGGACAAAAATAGTAAACGTTGTCCAATTTCTATTAAATTTTGCATATGCTCTACTTTCATTTAGCAAAGAACGAATTTAAAATATGTTCAGGATTGGCATACTGCCACGCCTGTGGGTCGAAATATTAAAAGTTATTCGATTTTGACTGAATTTCGTTTCCATATATGCCTTACCCGTAAAACCATAAATCTGAAATATATTGAAGACTGGCCCACAGTCAAGTCCACCACCTACAAAAAATCTGGCTCCAAATGTTAAATATGGTCAGATTTTGATGAAATATAGTGTAAACCTACATAGTACGCAAAAATACATTTAAATTAAGCCAGTGCACATTTTCCATATACTCATTATTTTAGATATTATTATAACTAGAGTGCCAGTTACTGTCGAAATTCGACAGTTTTTCTAGTTTTAGAAGCCTTGGAGAGGTTTTCTAACTTAACACGTAGCGATACTTATACGGTACAAATTATCTAGCCGGAAAATCTTCTGCTAACACGTAACTAATTTTCTTTTTTATCTGAGAAGGTCATTGGAGGACTTCGGCAGGACTTGGAATTGACTCGATACATTCAAGTTTATCGATAAATTTCAATGATTTGATACATATCGATAGTTCGATGAATTTCAAGAACACTAAAATTCGATAACTCAACAAAATTCGTTAACTCGACCAATTTCGATAACTGTGAAATTCGATGGCTCGATAAATTTCGATAACTCAAAAATGTAAAAACTTTAGATACCTTTATAAATTTTTACTTTTAACATCTGCACATTTCTCGAAAACTATGTAAACATTTTGATACTTCGTTACACTCTGTTAAGAAGATTAAATTCGATAAGCAGTGATAAATCGANGTGCACATTTCTCGAAAACTATGTAAACATTTTGATAACTCGTTACACTCTGTTAAGAAGATTAAATTCGATAAGCAGTGATAAATCGATAAGCTTATATAACGTTGAAA
>NW_016157554.1:90015-91782 GCF_001687245.7 Rhagoletis zephyria
TGATATCGTGTGATGTGATATCATATTAAGTGATGCAAAATCATGTGATGTCTCTTCATATCATGTGATAAAATGTGATGTGATGTCATGTAATGTGATCACATTCCATGTTCCGATTAGTGTATCGATAACCCNCTACTTCCAGGCTCACAATACACACTAATGTTTGAGATGAAATTTGTACATATATTGTACATTTATTTTTTTTTTTATTGGAAGCGTGCTACTAAAAATCTTATTAATATTTTTGAAAACAAATTNATGTAAGTTTCTGTGACTATCTATTTCGACAACTCAGTAAATATTGATCAGTTTGAATAATTCGATACGTTGCGATAACTTAATAAGCATGGATAAATTTCGATAATTATAAACTTCGATGATTCGATAGATTTCAGTAACCTTTATGGCTGATTTTATTTCGATTCCTATCTTTTAACCTAAGTTTTATGTATTTCTCATTGTCTCCATTTTCGCCTTTATCTCAATTTTCGTCTTTATCTTCACTTTTGCACTTTTGTCTTTTTTTTTGTCTTGAACGTTATCACTTGTTTCTTCATCTTCATATTTATCTTTATTTCAAAGTTTAATTTCAAATACGAAGTAAAACAAAATGCGAAACGCTTGAATTGAACAGGTTGCAAAAACAATCGTTAACAAATATGGAAATATTTAAACGACGATTTTCAACCAATTTCGAAACTATAAAAACTCTCCTCATCTACAGAAAATTACTTTCCAACGGTGTTTCTGGTTTTGAAATCGGTAACTTTACCTTGGTCTGCATCTTTGTTTTTATCTTTCACATCTTTGCTTATATCCTTTTCTTTTTCTCTTCTTTTTCGTTTCTTTTTTCTTATGTGATGTGATAGGATGTCATGTCATGTGTTGTCATATCCTCTGATGTCATGTCATATGATGTCATACATTATGATGTCATATCATGTGATGCCACGTCATGTAATGCCATGTCATGTCATACGATGTCATATCACGTGATGTCGTCATGTGATGTCATGCCATATAATGTGATGTCATATCATATAATGTCATGTCACATGTATCGTGTGATGTGATATCATATTAAGTGATGCAAAATCATGTGATGTCTCTTCATATCATGTGATAAAATGTGATGTGATGTCATGTAATGTGATCACATTCCATGTTCCGATTAGTGTATCGATAACCCTGTTGATAACTGTGTTGATAAAAATACCGATAACAATATCCATACACATATAGAAAAATACAACGATTGTAAAATCGATTAATTCAGCGATAAATATAAAAATCATCAGTATCAGTATCATAACAATATATGTAAATGACTAAATCGATAACGAAATCAATTATTTAATAGATTATTATACCGATAACAATATCCATTATTGTAGCGATAACAATATCGATTATTATATTCATTATTATATCGATTACAATAGCGNTAACTTTATGAAGTCTTGGACTGTCCCGAATAGCTTACGTAAATTGCAAAACCGACAACGTTTCAAAAAATATTTTTAGAATTTAATTTAAAAGTAGACCATTTTATAAAATTCCAGGGACAGGCAAGTGTTGGTAATTCACTATACAAAAAATACGTGAAAGTCAAGTAAAATCACTAAGAAAAGCACATAGCGTGGAAATATAAAAAGCATTTCATCATATAAAAATGCTAAAATTAAACTATNCTTTTGTCTTTTTTTTTGTCTTGAACGTTATCACTTGTTTCTTCATCTTCATATTTATCTTTATTTCAAAGTT
>NW_016157554.1:92165-109282 GCF_001687245.7 Rhagoletis zephyria
AGTTTTATATCGATAACAATATCGATCTTCATCCTCGTCCTTTTCTTCATATTTATCTTTATTTCTGCATTTCCTTTACCTTAAAGAGTTTAAATTTACCTTGATCTTCGATTTTGCCTGTATCTCTATGCATCTTTGTTTTTGTTTTTATTCTCAAACCGCTAAACCACNGGTTTTAAATATTTTTCCCGAGTGGTCAAAAAAAGTACAATATATTGTACATTTACATTGGAAGGATGTAAGTAAGTGTCTTGTACATTATATTATACAAACGTCGGCAAAGGTTCCAGTTGAAAAGGCCATTAGGGTGGTTTCTGTTGCGTTTTTTCAAGAGTTTGTATGCTGTTGTTGCAGTAAAGTGTAGGTGTTTGATTTCTTGATCTACTTATTAAAACGGGTCTTTTGTATTTTATGTTATAATTTTACCTGAAAATTTTCAAAATTTCTTTATATCATTCTTTTCTCATGGAGAAAATTTAAATTTTTTAATGCGAATCTTAACTAAAGATACTTAAAAAGATATAAAATATTCATTCCAACATATCTGAAGTAAAATCAATTATTTTGTGCACACATAAGTTCATTTTCAATGATATAAAAGTTTTATTCCATCAAACTTAGTTACATATATATTGAGTTTTCTTAAATGCTTTTACTCCTTTGCGGACCTTGTAGAATATCATGATAAAAACAGGGACCGTAACG
The DNA here is from genome assembly GCF_001687245.7 of Rhagoletis zephyria. Taxonomy (NCBI): domain Eukaryota; kingdom Metazoa; phylum Arthropoda; class Insecta; order Diptera; family Tephritidae; genus Rhagoletis; species Rhagoletis zephyria. The sequence continues at coordinate 92,871 of NW_016157554.1, forward strand.
GTTATAAGTTTTATTACAAAAATCACTTTTTAATCGTTATTAACTGAGTTTTATTTTTTGCTCGGAAAATAATCGTTACGTTTTAAGTTTTATTTATTGCTCGGAAAATAATGGTTACGTTTTAAGTTTTATTTTTTGCTCGGAAAATAATGGTTACGTTTTAAGATTTATTTTTTGTTCGGAAAATAATGGTTACGTTTTAAGTTTTATTTTTTGCTCGGAAAATAATCGTTACGTTTTAAGTTTTATTTTTTGCTTAGAAAATAGTCGTTATTTCTTGAGTTTTATTTTTTGCTCAGAAAATAAAACTTAATTTTTGCGTTTGCGTATGCGCTTTTTTGCACTTTTTCATTACAAATGTGGTTCTCTTTGTTTCTGCCCTGGTATCTGTATTTTCATTACCCACTTCACAGTGGCATTAAAGGTTCAATGCAGCCGCCCCCAGCAAAAAATAAAACTCAAGAAATAACGATTATTTTCCGAGCAAAAAATAAAACTTAAAACGTAATCATTATTTTCCGAGAAAAAAATAAAACTCAAAACGTAACGATTATTTTCCGAGCAAAAAATAAAACTTAAAACGTAACCATTATTTTCCGAGCAAAAAATAAAACTTAATACGTAACGATTATTTTCCGTGCAAAAATAAAACTCAAAACATAACGATTATTTTCTGAGTAAAAAATAAAATTCAAAATATAATGATTAAACATGATTTTTATAAGTAAAAATTAAAAAATAAAAATCAGTGCCGCTGAAGGTACTCCGAGTAATAAGATATATTGGATAAATAAATATATTGGTTTACTCCTTATGCACGTAGCATTTCTCTTTGCGCGTGATTTTTTGAGTTGAAATTTCAAAGGATAATCGTTATTTGCGGTCCCTGGATAAAAACATTAGAAGGTAAAACCATTCTCTCAATTCGTCGGCCATGATTTTTTTCTTACGTTTGCAAACATTTTGAAATCATATAAAATTGAAAATAAACAAAATTAATTTGTTCACAATTGTTGTTGCTTGAGATTAAAAATGAGAATGTGTGTGTGAGCTTGAGTCCGAATTTTAAAATTATAATGTTGGCAAACGTCAGACTGCCTCTCAATGGTTTTACCTTGTAATGTTTTCATCATGTAGAATATATATAAAACAACTTTTGANTTATACACAAATCGGAAATGTTTAAACGACGATTTAGGACGTGATTTTCAACCAATTTTGAAACCATAAAAACTTTGGTTTTGAAATCGGTTCGTTAGAATCGCCAAACGAACGGAGACAAAANGAATATATATAAAACAACTTTTGAATATTTCTTTTTTTGCTTTTGGTATTATGAGGCTCTATGAACCTTATAATTAAGAGACAAATTTTTGCATTCGTCAGAAACGGATTTTTTCGGAAAGGGTTATTTGAAGAATTTTCTTAACAGCGGTTGAAAATCTGACATCAGATTCGTAATCAGCAACCCCAGAAACCCACTGGAAACGTGTTTTAACCCTTGACAATGTTTAAAACGTTCAGTATCGACGTTTTAATTTTAGTAATTGTTTTTTTTTTTAATTTGATCGCCATATTGGATCCGCCATTTTGAATTTAAAAAAATTGACTTCAGATTCGTAATCGGCGACCACAAAAACTCTCGAGTGCCGGGATTCGAACAAATCCAATCATTTTTAAAAAAAATGGACCGCCATTTTGGATCCGCCATTTTTAATTTCGAAAAACTGACTTCAGATCCCTAATTAGCAACCCCAGATACCCCCTGGTAACAAGTTCCAACCCATGACAATGCGTAAATCGTTCAGTATCAACGTTTTAATTTTACTAGTCTCTTTTCGAGAGCATATTTTCGGGAACTAGGCCCATTCTAACTGCCCAAGTCAGGTATGTAATTAAAGGAATGTTTCCCAATAATACCAGAGTAATTATATGTAAAAAACTAATTTTTAGCTGCATTTTAACATGTCAATAAAATAAAAAAATTGAGAACATCAGCGTTTTTATAAAAAACCGACCAGCGCGACCTCTAAGAAAACTTTTTTTTCAAAATAAAAAAACACGTTTCTCTTTTTTTATCACAAATAACAATAATTTGAGGTAGCGTTTATGAATTTCCAAAAAAAATTTTTTTTGAACCACTCTAATATACATATATACTATATAACAAATTATACACTCAATGCTAACAAAATAATTAGTAAATTGATTTAAAAAGTGGATATGTGGATCATCCGGTTCTGTATCAAGTTATTCTCGCTAACTTCAAAGCACTTCCATTTAAGAAGGGTAAAAGGCTGGCTGCAGTCGACAATGAGCGAAAATGGATTGTACAGTAAACTAATAAATAAATTTATATTTCAATTGTCTACGCAGAATGTTTAAAGAGAAATTTTGAAATTTTTCTTACATGGGTTTTGTTAGATAACGAGCTATACTTTCATAAAAAAAATCGCAAACATTAAATAAACGAAAGGGTAAAAGCCAAATAATCCAAGAATGTCAGAACTGTATGTATTTTTACCATTATTCTTGAATTAATCGCTGAATACCTAAATCCTTCGGGTTATTTTCATTGGATTGTTAAATTGTTTACTTTACAAAAATACTTTCATCATTATTTTAAAATCTATGGATACTGTTTATTAACAAATTGTATTCAATACAACACATTTAGTCAGCAGAAGCTGCATATTTTTACTACTATGAGTACAACTAGGAAATGTGATTTCGAATGAAATATTTATTTTACATTGAATAAGAAAAAGACTATGGAACAAATTATTGCAATGATATGTACTTATGTATAAACGATATACTACTTTTAATACATATTTATGTATGTATATAAATAAGTGAATAGATTCTTGAATGATTGTTTGTGATGTAATGCATTAACATCGGCATCGGCCAACAATTGGGAATCGGTCGGACTCTTCTTCGAATAAAACTTTTTGCATATTCCTCTAAAAAATATTTTTGTTCGTATTTTCACCGAAATCTCGAAATCTAGGCCTAACCCAGATATTCAATTATAAATTTCAGAATAAATACGAGATTTTCTTTAGAAAATATATACATACATATCTCATTCTTGGTTGTTAACCCTACTTGATTAAAATTTGTGGAGTATTGTTATTTTTCTCCATAGCTTTTGTTCTAAATGATAATATTTCTTATCATCTCTCAGATTGCAGCTGGTAACAATGTTTTTCTGAGAGCTTCCGTTTACATAATCATAGACAAATCGGTTACACTAAAATAAAAATATGCAACAAATTGATGTTCAATATAATAAATTACTGAAGACAGATTTGCCAGTCAGTAAAAGAACAAGATGAAACAATGGCGATAGTCGTAGTCCGCTACACCAACCTTCGTCTATTTACTACCAGTGCGACGTTATGGCTGCTTGCTCTGACCAGTGTTGCCGGAAATTTTTTTTAAGAACCTTCCAAGTGATGATAAAATCTTCACCATAAAAAGGTTGCCGAAACTGAAAAGAAAATCACAATCATACAAGAGATTTAACTATTTAAAAAATCTTCATTCTCACTTAAATCCATGTTTTTAAATAATCACTTGTATAATGAATACCACTTAAGTTGGGGATCCCAGCTTATTACGAATTATTGTTCTGTTCAAGTTTATTTGAGAAAAAACTCTCTCCGGATCTTTGCATTCATCCTCGCTATCGGAAAAGTTCTCTGAGATAGGGCGTTTTTGAACTGGCTGCTAAGATAGATCGATCTTCCACTCATATAACTACCACGCATATTACATACAAAAAGAAAGCTTTGGTAATTTGAATTTATATACATAAAAATGTACACAAATACATATGCATGTTTTCGTATAAATAAAATGGAAGGTTCCATGAGAATGTGAACCTTAGTGCAAAAATTTATTTTTAATCAAACTAACAAACGTGTGGATAAGACATTTGTAAACATCATGAATCAACCAAAAAATATAGCAAATTAAAGCTTTAAATACATTTTTATAAACCTTTTTTACGTTTGGAAAACAACTTCTAAGTAACCTTTTTGAATAAGTTTAAAAAGTAAAAGGGTTGTATTGAAAGTAGTGTCAAATAATTTGCGATTAATAATTCAGGTGCTTGGTAAAAAAAATATATAGTAGAACTCATCCGTTTTTAATAAAATTGTGTTATATATTAAATTGTGTGAGTGCTTTATCTATATTACGAGTTAATATTAAGCAGTATTGGCTTTGTCCCACCCGTGATAAAAGAGCTAAAAGTTGTTATATTTGATTACAGAAGTTGAGGTTATGTTTCGTGTTTGCTACTGTTATAAATTCATTGCAAATGTTTACCACAATGGATTTTCGCTTCAGCGCGACTTTCTAGCAACTTCAAGCTTGCACTTTGTTATAATAAAATTGAATGGGCTATATAACTTCATACTTGGAATTTTTCTTAAAAATCTTATTAGAAGTGTGAGATCTGTTTGTGTACGAGCGTATACACAAGCACCGGTTTGTAACTATTTCTACTGGGAACGAACTACGCATGCCCGTAATCTCTTTATGTTGTATTACGTTTACGTATTTCATGCAAAATAAATGTACTTTAAATACCAAACCCAGACAATTTCGACAATTACTATTTTTTATTCGAATTCACGTTCAAAAACTGTATATGGTCGTACACAAAGAAGTACATTTTCACCAGTTTTGGTTCTTTCTTTTATTATTTAATGTTTATAGTTTGTTTTATAAAATTCTAGCGCATAACATAACTAGCACCACATAAATCCACAAAAATTCTAAAAATTAAACAAACTTTAACTATTACACCCAAAACTTTTAAATTCGTTATTCGGAATTTTTAGAAAAATGCTATGTATGCAGTTTTATAGCCCATTAAATTTAAGTAGGTAAAAAATAAAATTTCAAGACGCTATCAAATCGCGTTGATTTTTAATCTTTTTTTTTTTTGCTGACGGAGCTAGGCAATTTATTCCATATAAAATTAGCTTTCCCCAGATAAACCGTGAGTCGAAACTCTTCCTGGCTTCTTATATTTTTTGATAAATTATACGTTAAGCGTAGATGTATATGCGTGTAAAAAAACACGTTTATTTTCTTCTAAACGAAATTAATAGGTTTTATAATCACCCGACTTTTTGTGATATTGTTAATACATACACACATACTATTGTAGGTAATTATATGTAGTTCTTACCACTTTTTGTCGCAAAAGTTCTGTAAATAAGTTAAGTCATTTCAATAAATAACTGAACTACCTACATACATATATATAAGAAAACTAAATAAAAGTATAACACTGAAAGAAGTAAAAAAAATGATCTTCAATAAAGAGCTCTTTTTCATATAAAAATTGGCACGGCTGCCACCCGTGACAAACGTTGTCCCACCCGTGACAGAAGAATTTCATTTTTTTTTGTAAAGGAAAGCAATAGATTTGGATAAGTTTTTGCTTTGTTAGTATTCGTGGTTCTTTTTTTTATTTCTAGACACCATGTTCACACAGAAAAGTGAAATAAATTCGCAGAGTTTCTGTAAAATATATCTGCTCCAAATGCAGGTTTTTCTTTTTTGTCCAACCCGTGACAAAAGAAATAAATCAGATCTTTTCCCATATAAAGTAAGTTGGAATTTTTTTTCGTATTTGGTAATAACTCATATAATAGCGAATTAGGTGTAGATTTATCAAAATTTAGAATTGTTGAGTCCTTTCTACTTAAATTAAAAAAAAACACACATTTTTACTGTACAAATGTCCCACCCCTGACGGTGGAATACCCCAAATACAAATAAACGATATGTAAACACTTATATATTGCTGTGCAAAAACAATAAAACAGAAAGCCTGTTTGATTTTAAAAGCGTTCTACGCTAGTTTAATANCACATATTTTTACTGTACAAATGTCCCACCCCTGACGGTGGAATACCCCAAATACAAATAAACGATATGTAAACACTTATATATTGCTGTGCAAAAACATTAAAACAGAAAGCCTGTTTGATTTTAAAAGCGTTCTACGCTAGTTTAATATTTTCTCTGCACCCGAAAAAGATCGTTCGGAAGGAACTAAAGCAGCAATATTAGAGTAACGTTTTAAAACGTATCTGTAAAGATGGGTTTTACGTCATACGTTCGAGCCAAGAATATTTGGATCGCGATCCAAAATGAGAAATAGTAGCACTGACAAATTTAGTTCAATGAAAATACCGAGCTAGTGAACTAGTCCATTGAGATGAACTAGTTCTTTACTTCATTTAGTTTAAGAACAACCCAAGCGTACTATAAAGTTAATTATAGAAAATTTAATTTGTTAATTTAAATTTAGAAACAGAAATCAAGTCAAAAACATATTCATAGAAATCAATATTAATACCCACCTATCCTGCAAGGAAAATTTATGACAAAACCGAAAAGTTTTTTTAATGCGGAAAATATGTAGTTTTGAAGGGGATGCAACCTGTTGAAAAAATTTATTCATTTAAATTGATAAAATAATCTAGACATATAATAAAATTGTGGCAGCCCCGGTGTCTGTACATTATAGATATTAACTAAAGAAAAATTTATATGAGGGATCTGCATTACACTAACAGAAGCCAAATCAACAATTTTTAGAATTTTTATCTGTCTGTCTGTATGTTTGTATGCGCGTCACTTGAAACTAATGCGTGAAATCGAATGCCGTTTTTACCGATGTGTTGCTAGACGTCTAACTTAAAATATAGAAGAAAAAAGTAGAGAGTTTGTTAAATGTTATTCATCTTAATTGGTAAAATATATGAAATATTACAATACTATTAAATTAAATATTATTAAAATATTAAACTAAAGAGGTGTAAGACAATTTACTCTCCAAAATATTTTTTTCAGTTAAATTAATAAGATAAGGTAAATATTGAATTAGTACACATTTGAAGGAAGTGAAGCGATATGTTGACTCGAGTTATAAGATTATAAATTAAATTTGCAGGAGAAAACCAATACATTAACTTCTTTCTAAATAGCTTCGATAGCGTATCCATAAATAATAAATAATACTCATGAATCGAAAATGTTTTTGAAAATCTCACTTCATGAAGCGCTCTAAATCTATTTTATTTTTTATATATGAATGAGACCATACGAGTTTTGTTAGTCCTTCCAAACACAAAAATACTTTTAAGGCGCTGTGAAGCACGTCGCGTATTTGCTAGTTTCACAATAGAATTCTAGCTCTCCTACTTTCGCATGTGCAGCAGTAAATTGAAGTGCTGCCAGATAATTTTACTGTGAACATTTTTTATGGAGTTTTATTTTGTTGTAATTATATATCTTCATGTAAAGATTTTCCTGATTATTTTTGAAAAATATCTTCATTTTGAAGATAAATCAAGACTTCTGGCAACACTGGCTGTGACATGCATGAGCGGCTTTTTGATTTACGATCCCACTTAACAACAATAACTAAATCACGTTTGTTTTTATTTTCAATGGCAAGTGGAACACAACGTTTTGCGATAAAGTAAATTAATTATTTAATGAGTAAGTATTACTTATTATATGTAGATATGTATATATAAATACATTTGAATGTAAATATACAGATGTGGCTTATTTACTAGAAGACCATCACAGCTCAAAAAGCATATAGCAATAACCGCCTAAATCGATATGGCGATATGGGAATTCCACATACGCATGTAATAGTACATAGTTGCATAATGCGATAGCATATATGTATGTATGTATAACTCAATTCTTTCTTAAGTCGACTAAGGCGGTTATTACTTATGACCACAGATATGTAGGTGCGAACCAGTGTTATCATTTTGGTGCTTTTGGAGCTAGATTTAGCTCTTTATTTTTCTATTTAGAAAATTGGAATTTAGCTCCTAGCTCTTTTCAAAATTATCTAGCACTTTTTAGCTCCATAAAGTTTTAGTTGTATTTGGTAATATATTAGAATTAACAATCTGTAATTTCATTGTACAAGTGTTGACTAAAATTCATTTGGCTTTGGTGAGCTCAGGCTATTTTCGATACGTTCACGTTATTCTATTTTGACTAATACTTAGAAAAGTTCTATTCCTAGTACGAATGGCGCGTAGACAAATGGAAAATGGGCAAGTAAGTCGATTAGTTTCTACCACGTGCGCGGGAGCACACAAACTATACCGGGCAGTAATTCGAGCTTCGATAAACTCAGATGGTGTATTCTCTCTTCGGCGACCGAAGTAGAAATGGAAAGCCAAAGGTAAGCGTTGATAAATTTACAAATTTCGAAATGCAGTGGAAAACATTCATTGTATTCAAACACTGTTTTCACGGGAAACTACAGACTCCACCATAAACTCTTGGATCTAGGTTAAAGAATTCAAAAATTAATAAGAAGAAAATCATTTTTCTGAACGTGCGGTTTTTGTTTTTTCCTCACTAATTTTACCTTAAGGAGAGAAGGAAATAAAACTTTTCAGAAAAATTTTGCGGAAAAATGATTCGTAACCCGAGTTTTTATAATCAATTCAAATATCTGAAGTTGCAGATTTTAACATTTTGTAAAGTACTTTTAGTTAAAAGTATATGCCTACATATAAGTGTTATAAGTGCCGTGGCAATTAATTTGAAATATATGCACCTTATTTTCGTTATAAAAGCTTTTTTCAGCACTTTAATTTATAAAATTCGTTATTTATTTTAAGTCAATAAATGCTCAACTTAAAAAAAAAATTTAGCTCTTCATTTTAACTACCATTAGTATTATTTAGCTCTTTTTAGCTCCAAGCGAAATTTATTTCTGGCAACACTGGTGCGCACTACCAGTCGACAGGCTCGCGGATTTATTCCTGGTCCGATCAATATCCGAAAGGTTTTTTCCCCATAATGTCAAACCTCGGAATGTACTTCTGCCATTAAAAAGCCGTCTGCCCTTCGGATGCGACGTTAATTCCTTAATTTGTGTGACAGTCGATGCAGTTTCACTAACTGACCAATTGTAAAGGTGAATGGTAATCTCTCAGGGTAAACAAAACTCAATTAATCCCAATGCAATGCACCCATTTTGCATGCGCTGAATAAAAGAGAAGCATCCACATTGTGCGCATACATTTGTATGTATGTAAATATGTATATCGCTACCTAAAGGTGAAAAGGTAACAAGTCCACTTGTTTCCAAATTTCAAAAAATGGACTTGGCACCTTTTCACCTTTAGGTAACCATATGTATGCATACCAAAACCAATTTGAAAATAACAGCAGTTGGTCAAACGCGACGTTGTAGTTGAAAGTGTTGGGTGTGGGCGGCTACATGCGTCTGAAAAGCAGTATTTGCTTACATTGAGCTCCAAGAAACTCGTTCATCCGCCTGTCAATAGAGCAGCCATGATTGCGAATTGACAGCCTATATGAAATCTATCCCACGAACGCGTTAAAAGAGATCAACACTACGCTCATGAAACGCTTCAATAAAAATAACAAAAGTTAACATGTCACTGCCTCATCCCAGCACATAAAGCCCGCCGTCAGTGAGTTGCACCCAAGTTATTGGACTTGCAAATTAATTGCGGAAAAATGCGGAACCAAACGAAGTGAAAAGTTCCCCCGCTATGTCCGTAACTTGTGCTTATATGGCGCCCTCACCCACCTACAAACATACATACATACATACGTTTATTTAAATGTATGTATATATGTACATATGCCAGCTCATAAATACTTACAAACAAAAACGCCTGTATAGTTCAAGTGAATTGCCAGTCGAAATTGCTTGAAATGGTTTGTTGTCCAATCATAAATTTGAAAATTTTCATAAAACTGTCATAACAATAATTTTTAGTCGCAACAACAACAACCACCATCAGAGTACGAAAAACATTGGGCAAACGCATCAATGGAAGACTTCAGTCAGCGAAATTACTATGTCGGCGTTTTTCATGTCATTCCAAATTAAAATTGCACTCGAGCAAAAATTTTACTTCTGTCTGAAGGTTCGTCTGCCTGTTTGTGTACATTCTGGTCTGCCTGCTGCTGACTTTTCACCTTCTGGTGTCTTTTACTGATATGAATAGAACGCCGTAGCGCGTCGTCGAACTTTTTAAAGTACACACCATTCTAGTTGTATCGCCTGCAGGAGATTGGAAATTTTTTGAGTGATTCTGTTAAAAAATAGAAGAAGAAAAACAAACTCAAATCTATACATAATCATACATACATAACTATATATGTGTAATGTACAAACAAACACACACACATTTGTACGGATGTGAATGAGAGACAACAGTGGTGACTAGTTGTGTTTTTTTACAAATTATCCAGTAACTTGCCAGCAACTCTCCAGTAACTTTATTTCTAAGAATTCGCTCTCAAAGAAAAAATTTGCAATAAAGTACGCGAACGCTTTTCCAGTAACAATTTGCAAGTTTCATGAACAGCTGATAAATTGGTTGTTTATTCGCAGCAAATTCCTAATAAAACAATATATTTTGTATTTAAATAGGTTTATTTTGTGAAATTCAACAATAAAAACCCACAAACAGTTTCCTTATTAGTTTAAATTTCATCCAGCAACATGCGATCAGCTGTTTTTCGTACTGGCAAATTCTTACAAGTAAAAATTTATCCAGTAAAAACTTGCAACTTCAACTGTCATTTTTCGCTCTCTCAATTTCCCCTACTTTGCAAGTTTTTGCGTACGAAAACGCCAAAACATGAAAATTCGTAAAAACTTTTACTGGATTTTACTGGAAATGAGTAAAAAAACGCAACTAATATTAGACTGGAGGGCTTTGTCTTTTTAGACTAATAAGAATTATGAAATTAAATTCAAATAAGATTTACGTTAAAGTAATTTTACAAACATTCATACCATGCGCAACCAAAGAAGTATTGTTGGCTTGGCTTTCGCTTGAAAATTGAGAACCTTAAAGCGGCTAAAGCGAACTTCCCTATAAAGAGTAATTTTATACTGATTTAGTGACGATGGAAAATATCTGTGGTGTTAGATACACACATACGAGCACGTAGTACTTATTTAAGCCCTGTATGCAGCTCTCAAGAAAACGGTCAAGAAAAAATTGCCATTATTTCGCGTGTGTGTCCAAGGAATTTTGACATTTTTGATACCTCACAGCCTGTTGCCTCACTCTTTCCTCAAGAAATAATGGAACGGGCATATATTTCTGTTGCAAACCTGGGTTGCCTTGTGCTCTTTTTTCACAAAAAACTTTAGAAAACCGTAGTAGAAAGCGTAGTAAATTTCTTAAGAACTGCGTACTGCCTTAAGGAAATTTGACTCAAGAAAATTTCTTAGGCATTTCTTGTTTCTGGGAGAATAGCCCAGTGAGAAAATGGAATGTATAGCCAATATATCACAATAATTTTTTGCACAGGCATGTCCAAGGTAAGTCTCACGTGGCGTTTTATAAAACGATAAATAGAAAAAAAACAAAAGCGGTTAAGCTTCGAGAAAACGTGAAAAAACATATCTATACTTGTTCCCAAACTTTTTGTTTCGTTATATAAAGCTTATTACGTGTTTTTATAGCTGAGCTAACTCTTTTATTGTACCAAGGGCAAGCGGTGTTTATGGCCCGAACAGTACGAAGCGGGACATGGTCGTTGAATAATTTTGTCAAATTTTTGTTTAGGAAGCCAAGTTTTGCATCTACACTCTCAATGAACCAACAGTTATTGCAGTTACCATTTAACAGATCGACATGCAGATTACTAACATTAACAGACTTCAAATCGCCATACAAAAAAGTAACACTATCAGTAGGACTGCTAAACGACACATCTAATGTACAAAATATAAGGTAGTGGTGAGTTGTTAGCGTATCTTGTTGGTAGTAATCTGTTTACTACAGCAAGAGCTGTAGCAGATACATGGTCAAGTAGTTTAAGGGCATAGGAATCTCCTAAAAGAAGGTTTACATTAAAAACACCACATGTAATATAACGCTCATACTCAGTCAAAAACATAGATAACTGCAAAAAACGAATCTAACATGCAACACCTATTAGGATTATATACACAGGACACTAGTATTTTTTGACATTATGAGATTTCCACAATGATGAATTCCATATCAGAATCATTTGATACAGTTAGAGGTTTAATTTTTAGGGTCGATCTGCAATAAATTGCAACACCCCCTCCTTTTTTGGTTGATCTGTCGTGGCGTATAACAGCAATTTCTGCCCACACACCACCGAAGTTTTGTTGATGTATTTATGTTAATGTCAGAACATGATTTCCAAAATTTCTAAAAATTTGAGCACCTTAATGGTACCCCAATATCGTACGGAGTAATGAGTGCAATATGTACATCGTGATCTGGTTTAGCTGCATTTAAGCGGTATATTCGTTGCCTTTGAAACACGAATATTTATCCACTTAAAACATACTATCTTTTCGATGTGATCAATAGTATTTCTCCTGCGAATCAAAGGAAAAAAATTTTGCCAGCTGTAGCAGAAGCCAGGAAAAAACACGAAATGGAAACAGGCTATACCGAAATGACAGAAGATCCCTTGTGAGGTCTGTTTCTTATTGTCGTAACACTGGACCAAAATTTAAGAAAAAGAGCTGAGTTTATGCACTCCAGTGAATAAATTAAATAGTTCTACATATTCGCGCTCACAAAATTTCAAAAGGACATAAATAAATGCACAACGTAAAGAATCGACGCTGGAACAAATAGAAAGTTGTGGTTTTCCCGGGCGGAAATTTTTATTTCTGATGTTTTCAATGAATTTGTTAATTAGTTGCACGATTTGCGAAAGGTAAACATGTTTTTTGGATCCATACCATGATCAACAAGAAAAAGATAACTTTTCAACATCAGTCGCATATATTTGGATCTTTTCATTGAATATGCCTACGGTGACCATATTAATGGCAGACGAATATGGGACCAAAAATAATTTAGCTTTTTTTCACAAAGCTAGAGAACTTTAAAACCTTTTTCAATATTCCTAGATTTACTAGTCTTTAAGCAGCATCTTGATTTGATGAAGATAAAATCCCTCATACAATCAACCAAATGTTTTTTGGCGCAGTTTCGCCTAATCAACATATTCTCCCTGCATAAAATTTGAAAATTGCATCCACACCATGGCACATTGGACAAAACAGCAAGCTCCGCATTTCCTTGTTGGTTTTGGAATCCATATACGTAAACAAAGTTAGAAATTTTAGAGAAAAATTTAAATTCAAATGACAATTTAAAGGCGAAATTATCGACAAAAGTAAAATCAGCTGCTCTACTGGTGCTACCTGTTAAATATGCTTTGCGCAACACAGAATATTCAACGTCAAATACGTTGAAAAAACCCTTTGAAAAACTAAATACTAGTGAAATTTATTTTAAAATTTGAACAACAATCATTAACGTCTAATTTCAATTCATACTCACACACCCAGTTTTTATACGCAAAGTTATAAGTTCAGAAACCATCTATGTACATATCGCATATTTAATAATATAGGGGTGTAATTCAAAATTTATGTTTTTGGAGATTTCAACGCACAATTAATAAGCTTCACAAGGAGAATTTGATCAGCCTAACATATGACTAAACTTCCCAAAAATTGCGAAGATATGTGTCTTTCCATCTCTCTATTGGTAAACCAATTGTATGAACTGATCAAACTTTGATTGCGTTTTTCCACAAAATTTAAGTTATGAAATAATATGTGCTCCTCGATTCAAATCACAAGAGTCCAGATGTAAAAATAAAAACCTTTTCATAGGTACTTCTCTAATCGCATATCTTAAATTTGCTAATTCTCGTTCAATTTGGTTTTGTAAAATATTTACCAATTTTTATGGAGACGCAAGGCTCGAATGAGTCGAATGATTGTTAGGGAATGCTCCTAAATCAGTGCCTTAACAGAAGAATAATGGAAAAATCACTCCTTAAAAATTTTTTGGGTTTAAATCTATTGAAGCGAGCTCCCGGGTAACTCCATCTAACGACCTCGACATAATTTTGATATTTTGTCACGACAGTCCACATGGATCTTAAAAAGGACAAAGTAACTAATAGCGTTTTCTTTTCTCGAAATAATGTTTTATTTATTCTGCATTGCGCCAGGGCTGTCAAATATTCGTTTTCGTGTTGTCGTACCGCGCTGCATAGGCGGATCAGTTTTATTGAAAAGTCCTTCAGTTGCAAGGAATATTGCCTTGTACCGTTTCTAGACATTTACAATATAAATTCGGAGACTATAATACAGGCCTTGAGGGGACTAGAGGTAGACAATTCTTTGGTGGAGTTTATAAGGCAAATGCTCTTCTGCAGGGTGATCACGGAAAACGTCGGAGAACTCGGCTTCAAGATATGTGACAAGGGGAAAACCACAGGGTGGTGTGCTCTCGCCACTGCTTTGGAACTTAACCGTGAACGAGAGAAGAAATGGGGAATCGCCAAGTTTGTTGCTTATGTGGATAACGTAGCCATGGCGTATAGGGGCAAGTTCCTGCAAACTCTGTGTGAATTAATGCAGAGGGCACTTCGCGATGTATCAAGATGGTCCACGCGCTGAACTAAACAGGCGACTTTTAAGCCTTACGAATAAAGCAAAATTATTATACTGGTCATTCTCGACAAAAAACTGTGCTAGAAGGAGAACATAGTCCAGCGTTATGAGAAGGTGTATGTGCTTATATTCGTTCAAGAGGGCCATTGGTAAAAAATGGGGGCTGAGTCCGAGTATATGCCGCTGGATCTACACAGCGGTGGTTATAGCGATTCTTTTTATGGACTTATAGTAGGTGGCGGGCTTTGAGAAAGGCATCAAATCTTATTCTACTCAGCAAAGTACAGAGAATTAGTATGATCTGCTTTAGAGGGGGGCAATCCGGACAACGCCAAATTATGCTTTAAATGTTTTTTTTATCTTCTGCCACTAGATATATTGGGTCAGCAGATGGCATCTCTTGCACTGCGGTTAAGAGAGACAGGCAATGCGAATCGGTATAGCTAGGTCACTCCTTCATTCTGGAAGAATATAGCTATCTTCCGGTCTATACAGACTATCGTGTTGCACCTCTAGTTCCGAAAAGAAGTGAAAATCCCAAGCAGGGAGGAGTGGGCAGAAAACTACTATACTATACTATACGGTAGTTTACCTAGTAAATTTCACAGATGGTTCAAAACTTGGCGGTGGAGTGGGAGGGGATTCTTTTCCCGAAGCCCTGCCCTAAGCCATTCACATCGACTACCGGACTACTGAAGCATCTTCTAGGCTGAGGTCTCAGCTATAATGAAGGCTATAAACGAACCTCGTACTTATTTAAAAGGTAAAGAGGTGTTCATATTTAGCGACAGCCAGTGTGAGCTTCGTCACAATTAAATAAAAAATTGTGCTGGACTTCCACCGATCTCTGCAAGATATGGCTAAGCAGGACAGCCTAACCTCATTTGGGTTCCCGGTCAAAGGGACATTGAGGGTAACTGTATGGCGGACGAACTTGCGAGGGGGTACGACAAGCAGATTCTTCCGGGCAAAGAACGCATTGGTATGCCTTTCGCCACTTGCAAAACCGATGCTATTTTAAACTTAACAGTCTAATTTATATACATACCCTGCAGGGAAACCGTGGTCTAGTGAATCAGATTTATAGTTCCGTACTAGGTATTTATCGCCAAAAAGGAACTAGTCCGATAGGAAAAGTGGTACTTTTAAAAAACTAATTTTTTTTCAGTTTTTTTCACTAGAAATCTATATCTAAAGTGACGATTTTTGAAATGGTTCGGAACTATAGAAAAAGGGATGCAGAACGAACTAGATCTTATTTGTCGTATTTAGAACTAGTTCGGAACTATCGAATAAGGGATGCAGCGGCGGGCTTGTTTACATTACATAGATATGTGTTCGGCGGCTTTTTCGTTAAAATGCGCTTCTATTCTGTGCTTCGCAGATGCTTTTTCATAGCTTGGTAATACAAAACTAAAATTTGTGTTAACATTTCAACATCTTGGGACCGTCTGGAATCTAACAGCGAGCCCCTCTGCAAACTCAGCTACAGCTAAAGGTATGTAAACGTATATTTATTAAAATCATTCAAACAAATTTAATGTCAAATTGAAAACATATTTCTTCCAAAATAACCTAAAATCGCACACACGGAAGAACCAAAAACATTAAAAAATCATGATACTTTTTTCTTTCGTCTGTCGATTTTAGAACTGGTTCGGAAGGTGACAGGTAATAAGGTCAATGGAAATAATGTCAATTGACTTTATTTCCCACCCTGGTGCGAAATAAAGTCAATTGACATTATTACCTTTTCAAAAGCGAAATAAAGTCAACAAAAATTTGGAAATAAAGTCATTGACGCTATTTCCTCATTCAAATGGAAATAGCGTCAACAATGCTTAAAGTATGTCGATTCATAGAAAAAAATGTTGTTCTT
>NW_016157554.1:110553-110871 GCF_001687245.7 Rhagoletis zephyria
AACAACTGTGCCAAGTTTGGAAGAAATTGGTGCAGCGGTTACCAAGATATACACATATAACCATAAGTGGGCGTGGCTACCCCCATTTTCCAAAAATTTATAATATTCTTTTTTTTCGTCTACAAATTATTGTAAATATCAATTTTGAGTGAACTATCTCTTGTAGTTACTAAAATATCGCAGTTTTCGTATTTCTGAAAATTACCGTTATATGGGAAGTAGGCGTGGTTATTGAGCGATTTTAAAAATTTTCGGCCATTTGGTATGTTATGCGAAGGCCAACAACTGTGCCAAGTTTGGAAGAAATTGGTGCAGCGG
>NW_016157554.1:113382-132076 GCF_001687245.7 Rhagoletis zephyria
AAAAACCGAAATAAAGCATACATGCACAGTTTCGGTTGAAACCGAAATAATGTCTAAATGCACAGTTTCCATATGCGCAATTTCGGTGCCCCGCAATTGACACTTCCTAGGACATCGCCATGTTAAATTCGCCAGTTGCTTGCATGCAAAAGAGATTTATCGCGAACCAGTACTGGGTCTAAATGTACTAGAAACGCACCAGTTCAGAACTAGGGATTTTCCCCTCTGGGTATGTATATTGACGGGCTAATTTTTCCAGTATTAAAATGTGAAATGGTAGAATTCAAACTTTACCTCCAAAATTCGATATTTTTTTTTAGAAGTGTAGCCAGCAGTGCTGCCATTGTAACTCAAAATATTTCCGGTATTCAAATATGAGATAACTCTAGTTTTATCAAAGTAAATCGATAGGTTTGTAAAAGTGTCAGTAGTTCCACCACTGAAACTCGAAGGCTTTTTTAATTACTCACATGCACAACATAATTAATTTCTTTCTAGTAATGCAAACAGATGTTTGGTTGCAAAAGTTACCAAAGTTAAACAAAAGTTACCAAGTTACCAAACGGTCTAAAAGTTACCAATTTTGGTAGAAAGTTGCCAATCGCGGCAACCATGCTCGGAGTGTCTTACCATATGAAGATGCTGCAAAAGTTGCAAGGTCTCCACCTTCTCTGTAACTGCCCGGCATTATCGAGAAGCGGATTGCGCTATCTGGGGTCTACTTTCTTTAGTGACCTTGACAAATACGGATATTTAAACCCTAGGCGCTTGACGAGTTTCGTCGAGGATTCAAAATGGTTTAGCAAGGGGGAGTGAAAGCTCTTAGTCGTTCCTGCGTAGCAGCGACAACCACATCCACCTACCTACCTAAAGGCTGGTATGCAGCTCTTAAGAAAACGGTAAAGAAAAAAATTGCCATTATTTCGTGTGTGTCCAGGAGTTTTGACAACTGATACTTCACCAGCCTGTTGCCTCGCTCTTTTCTCAAAAAATAATGAAACGGGCATATATTTCTGTTGCGAGGATGGGTTGCATTGTGCTCTTTTTTCACAAAATACTTTAGAAAACCGTAGTAGAAAGCGTAGCAAATTTCTTAAGAACTGCGTACTGTCTGCAGCGAATTTCACTCAAGAAAATTTCTTAGCCATTTCGTGTACGTCATTTTATATGGAGTTTTTGCTTTTCTTGAGAGACGCATACTGGCCCTAAGGATGAAGCCTTTGAAAGACCTTAGTCAGCGAAAATACATTTCGGACCTCAGATATGCCTACATAGTATCTAAAAATGTTTTTTTTTTTAACAACTTTGCATGCGAGCATTGTGTTCAATACTTGACTAGTTTGATTGGCATGTAGATATGTATGGGATACCAGCCAATGGCTATGTTATTTACATTTTATTGCAATTATTCAAATGCAATTACTCAAAAATAAAATTATATGCTATTTATCCAAACTTCATATCAGTTCATATCATATTCAAATCAGATGTTTAAGCTGTTTTTTTTTTTTNGATATGAAGTTCATATCATATTCAAATCAGATGTTTAAGCTGTTTTTTTTTTTTGCTCACTCAGACACAAATGTGCTGCCTCAACTAAATCGCACTCATCTTCTTCTGTCTACATCAGCAAGAAGCACTCAAACGAAAACGTACTTACAGAGTTCTTTCTGCTTTCAGTACCCATTTTCACGCTATTAAGCTGAAAATAAAGTATCCATAGAACACTTAGTAAATAAATAAAGAAACTATGTACTACAAAGCTACTAAATGTCTACCTGATTGAGAGAAATAAGAAAGCTCTGTAAACTCATCTGAAGCTAGTCTCAGAGAGCAAGCGCTCTTTTCTGATGACCGGTCCAACTGCTCGAAGATTCGCCAAGAGCACTAAAAGCTAAGCCTGAGTGCGATTCCACTCAAAAACAAGAAACTGTCGTGGCAGTCATCATTTTCACTAGCGCAATAACATACATATGTGCCGTCGAGAAATCATGTGTGCTTGGACGGAAGCCGCAGCCATTCGAAGGTACAGGTCGGTGTGCGAAAGCGAAACAGAAGAGCTTGGGCAGTGCAGTTGGAATTCGTAAGAATTATAGCAGAGTGAATGAGTCAGCGAGAATCGCGCCTTACGCAGGGATGAGCAGCGCTGCAAAGCAAGGCGTCGCGTATAACGTACGACAACGAAGCAACGCTATGGCTGCTGAGTGTGAAATTGTGGTTTGTTTGTTTTGGTTTGCGTGTTGTGAAAGAGACATCTGGTCTGGGTGCTGCAACCCAGAAGAGGGAGGCAAGGCTGAAGACTTATGGTATCGATGCGAGCAATTAAATGGATGAATATAGGTTAGGGGAGACTACTTATGCAAGCATACATATGTATGCACATAGATACCTGAATGAGTTTGTACTATTGCTTTTGTTAGTTATTAAATTTTTTAAGAAAATTGCTTATCTTCGCAGAATAAGAATACATTTTTATGAATCCTAATATGCCATAAACACCAGTACTAATAAATCTTACTGAGACTATAAAAGCGTAGGTACTTAAAGTGGCTCTGTGCTGCTTATCAGTGGTGTGAGGTTGTGAGCTTCATGTATAAAGTACATTGCTCTCTGCAATCCGATTTACTCGTAAAATTCTGCTCTCGCACCATTTAATCTAGCAGTTTTATCCTCAAAAACTCAACTCTTTTTCCACTCAGACGAACTGCAAATAATTCCAATTAGACCTCCTGTTCAGACTCTCCTCTTATCTGCCACTCCCTCCCCATATTCGATCAAACCCAGTTCCAATCAGTTAAATGAGCAACTTGACAAATAATCTCTCGACTCGACTCATTTACGCTTCGTTTTGTTTCCTTTAAATGGGCCGCCTTCTCTGTCTGGGCCCGTATCGCCGCTGCTCAGTGGCGTGAATATGAGGCTGGTCAGGCGGAGCACCAATGTAGTAGAGACACCACACTTGAGCACCACGGTGTCGCAGTGGCGTCGCCACACTTATTTCCTATATAGCTGCCGATGTTTTCGTCGTCGCAGTCGCTGCAACGTCGCTGCTGCCGCAAACGTGTGCACAGTCATAGCGCGTACAAAGGCGCAGATATTACCAATTACACGAATTTTTATACTCTTTTAAAAATTTCGTTTTATTATAATATTTATTATCGTAGAGCGCAGTAGTGTCTGCGGAGCGTTTAGTGTTTTGTGTTTGCGCTGCCTGTGTATACCCGACGAACAGAAGCGTAGCCAAGCGTATACAAAAATATCAGCTAACCAACGATTCCAAGTCGATTTCAAAGTGTACGAGCGAGTGCCGTGAAAGCGAAATTTCGCGTCTTATTGTCTTTTAACTGTTTGTGATTATTACTTCAATACGAGCGACAATCGTCAAACGCCATACGCCATTCGCCATACACCATATATCGTACGTTGAACGCGCTACGCTGATGATACATGCATACATACATACCTACTATTTTTGTACAATATTATTACGTACTACTATTATTATTATTGTTATTTTTTATGTTATTTCATTGTTATGTGGCCGTTTTGCCTCAGTGTCGCGTGTTGCACATTTTGTTTGTTCTGCTGATTGTGTGTAAGTAGAAGTTGTAAATTCTTCTCTGGAGTAGCTATGTATAAACTGGCAAACTTACTAATCGACCAACACAGCCACGAAACCGGCGCAGAGCGGGTTATACGCGCGCCAAAAAGCTAAAAATCTTAAAGTTGCGCTCCACAGCGGCGACACTAAAATAATATATTATAAATAATAAAAAGTAAAATAAAATATTTATTTGAAAGTGAACCTAAAATGCCAATTAAAAAACAGTGATTAGTCTTAATAAATACTATCGCCCACACAATCGGAAATGAGTCTACTCAGTGTTATTGCGGAGTTATTTATCCACCAGGGGGCGCAAAATCCATGCAAAAGGCAGTACCGTGGTGATAACAAAATTAAACGCCTCTGCCAGACATTTAGGCTTTTCTTTCCCGGTGCGGAACTACTCGTAAATTTACTGTTTGCGCTGCCATAACACATTAACGACAGTTTAAAGTAAAAGTTAAGCATACAAATGTTATGTAAAATAAAAACACTGGTGCGACGTGCCACCAAATATAGAACCACCTATCGATCACTTGAAAAAAACATAAAAATTAAATGGTCATAAAAGTAACGCATTTGTAATTACATACATGCCATAAAACCAAAAACCACACAAGAAAAAAAAAACACCACCAGCAATGGGACAGCGTTTACAACTGCAACAACCATAGAAGAATCAGCAGTCACCTGCGAATGAAAGCGCAAAGAGGCAGCTAGACATTCGCTCAGCAAAACCATAAGTCAAAAATCCACATGCGCGTCTCTAAACGTGTGTCAAAATATGGTTTTCTAAAATTTTCTCAGCCGATTTTGACTATTTTTTTTTTAAGTCCTCTTGCGCCGGAGCAAAGTACGCTTGGAATTAATTTAATATACATATATGCCCATGTACATATGCATATGTATGTATTTTTATACATACGTATGTATATTGCGCAAACAGCGAAAAAACCCCAAACGAGAGCAGAAACAATTAAAAAAGCAATAAAAATTCCTCACGCACGACCAAACCATGTACATAAATACATATGTATGTATGTATGTACATTTGCCTATAAATTCTAGTATATACATTTGTGGGTAAATTCATGTGTAGTACATATGCGTGCTTGCCTGTACATACATACATACATATGTATCTAAGTAAATACGCATTACACTTTTATGTACATACGTAGATCCATATATGATTGTATATAAATATGTACATATATATGTAAGTAAGGATGCAAGCACTATGACAAAATGCGGACAATTGTCGTAAACACATTTTTCGCTGATTTAAATTTTATAGTTTTTTAAAGATTGTATTTAAATGGCCACATAACTTATAAAACAGCATACAGATACATAAATGCACAATGATGCGTTCATGCATATGTTCATACCTATGGGCTGGTTAATACGCCGAGTTGACCAATGAATTGACTTAAGTTATGAGCTCCACAATCCACACTCTAAATCTGGAATACTACTTTTCCACGCACGTCGGTCGTTTTCCTAGGACGCCAAAAACACACAACAGCAGTAACGACAAAATAACAATTCAATAACACATATTAAAAATAATAATATAGTTATAGTCATAATATGTATGTATGTAGTAAACAAAAAGTGCAGAAGTGTCCGCTCCGTCGCGTTTATTAAAGCTCGAAAAGTCGCCGACGGCACAGAGCTAAAGTGATCGCTACAAATGAGCGATAGTGTTTTGTGTTTAAGTTGCGCTGATTAAACATTTTATGATTTTCATATACATATTTTGCATTTGTTCTGTTTTTGTAACCAGTGTTCTATCGACACGGCCAATAGGCAAGATTGTCATTCCATTAAATACGAAAACACTGAAACTTGTGCATCGAAATATAAACAAAAACAACACACCTTTGAAGAATAAATACAAAAAATAATAATAAATTTGTTGCAAACAAAAGGATTATAAATTGATCAAAGGAATGATTGAATGATAAATATTTAAAGTTTAAAATACTTTACTAAATAGAAAATTGCGTGATCAAAAGGCATACATACACATAAGCCTCCATAAAAAGGTAAAAATATATTATTATCCGCAGCTACCTATGTAGATATGTATGTAGCTGTATCCCGATCAGGGAAATATCACTTCTCCTTTAGTCGTTGCTGTTTCTTTTTCTGTCTCTCTTCTACCAACTGTCTGTAGCAATAGTCTTTATTTTTGAATCCATCCCTCTACTATTTTTGTGAACACTTTCCACTAACAACTTTTCTCGAAACGATACCAGTACCTGAGTGTACTGTTTCGACATGAAACTTCCTATTCATTTTCCACTAACACAATAATTTTCAATGGCTCACACACAGCGGTGGCCACGTCTCCTTTAGCTTATTCCCTACTACATTCCTGTCCTTATGAACGTGGTTTGCTATCTATACACATTTTTTGGTCAGAATGCATATTGCCGGAGAGATATCGAAAACAAAAATAACTGAATAGTCATTTGGTCCCGTGGATATTCAATGAAAGCCAAAATTCGAGCATTAAAAGATATTTAGCAAAACTCAAGGGTAAACTTTGTTTTGTGCAGCAGCATTTGCTATCGGAAAAGGTAAAGAAAGAAAAAGTTGCCGTCGGCAACCGAGGGTGGTTTATCAATACATATCAAATAACTTAACTTACTTTAAATGAAAATTAGAACGGCTAAATATTTCAAATATTGCATGTGTTTTTCTGTTTACTGGAAAAAGTGACCACTTTAATGTCAGCGCCAACAGTTTGACTTTACAGTCCCAAGAACTATGCACTTTTAAGGCCGAAATTTAAAAAAAGTTTGAAAAAATATATATATATGTATATTTTCACAAAAAAGCACTATAAACAACTGCTCTTTTTAGATTCGCAAATAAGTCGCGTCCTGATGTCGCAAAGAGTCCTGATGTATTTAAAATATTGAATCATTTCTAGGAACACGAATTTCGATACGATACGATACCACATCGATATTTTTGCCATTCGATACCGATACTTTTTACTCGAAAGTTTTCAATCGAACCAGAATCCTGCTATCGTATCGAATCATAAGTGTACATTACAAAGTTAATGTGATTAATAATATAAAATGAAATTTATTTTGTAGTAATATTTTAAATATTGAAAGTTAATTTTTCAAGTTCCAAAATGTAAAAATCTGTTCTAATTTTTTATATCAGCCGAAGAATCTCACGTGACGTTACATAACGTTACGCTACTTAAATTACCATTGAAAGTTTTTTTGTTAATATCGTTTTTAAACTATTTTCTAGCGCAAATAAAACATGAATTTTTATGTCTAATATGTATATTTTTTATTTTGACTTCAGCCCTACCTAGCGGTTTCATTTTTTGCAAATCTATGTCGTACTATGACTTTCCGCTGGAAACGACCATATGTCTATACTTTGGAATTTATTTGTAAAGCAATATGGATATATTTGGGCTTTAGAGAGCACAAATATGTACCAACTTAGGCTGGCATGTGGCGGGATTTCAACCCGCGCCTTCGATGATGTCATTTAGCACACTTACCCCTGCATAAGCAAACACTAATTAAAGTTCAAAGTGTTCATTCGTTATTAGAAAATGAGACCAATATTCGGATTTAATTTTGTGTATTTGGTATCGATATTTGGAATATCGAGTCTTTTTATCCCGATATTAAGTACGATATTTTTACGACGATACCTTAAATGAGTACTATTTCAATACTTTCGGTTCGATATCGTGTCCCTAATCATTTTCTATAGAGCTCTTTTTTTGAAAATTGTTTTGAAATAAAATAAATTATAAAGCTCTAGCCAGAATTGCAGCGGGCGACGATAAGCGTCGTCGGTTAACCGCTGTCAAAATTAAAACTCATGGAATGGCTCATTATTGCGGCGGCAGCGTTTTTACTGCCGACGGTTATCGGTTGATTTAAATTTATTTATATTTTTCTGCCCAGCGGGACGGCGCAACGTTGTTTGAGTGTTGATTGTATTATTTTTTATTAGTTTCACAAGTTTGGCAAAGTTTTCATCCATTTTTATTTTAAATCTACATACACGCACGTACCTATAAAATACTTAATTTTAATGATAATTTTCAAATCAAAATGACAACTGACGGAAGCCGTCGTTCGCCGCATTTGTGTTCACTCTGACAGATATCACTGCGGCAACTGTTCAGCTGTTCACTTACCGTCGACCGCTTTACCGTCTACCGCTGTAATTCTGGGTCGAGCTTAAAGTATTTCTGTCTAAAAAGGAAAATGTGTATTGATAAATTTGTTTAACGCTTTCAATGTAGATCCTCAACATTCTTCTCGCTGTATTTTTTATGATTCTTATAAATTATACCGAAATAATTTTAATAAAAAATAGTTTTTTAAATACTTAGTAAAATATGCGTTGTAAAATTTCAGCAGTATTTATGAACAACAAAACTTCCGCAGATCTCTTATGTAAACAAAAAATTAAGAAAACCTTGAACTTTTCGACGATTATGTACTTCTGAGACTCAAAACTTAATAGCCGTTTCACACGCTAACTGCTAATTGTTACCTCTTACTTACCCATTGTCCATATAAAATCAAGTGCAAATTCATACATTGCAGCCGTAAAACAATGTAAATCTACTGCGAAAGCGGCACCTTGGAGTCTGCTCTAGCAAAGTGGAAAAAGAAAATTGCATTAGTTTGCATTATAAAACTGTTTTTTCACCTTCTTGTAAAATAGGAGTGAACGAAAGTTTTGTTGAAACTTTAAAAAAGCAAAGTACAAGCAAGTATTTATAATTTTGAAAGGAATACATTTTATCTCTCAAGTTCTATAAGCTCCAACCTTTTGGTACGAATAAAGACTTTCTTTAGAAATATGTGGATATGGTCAACATGATTTCCTCTTTCAAAAGGATACAATAGTTATTCTGTTGCAAAACAATTTTTGGTCTGTAATTTAGTTCACATTTGGTGACATAACCATTAGTTAAATCATGCCCGCCTGCCTACGCTTAAAGGATTTTTAAGTTTGAATACTAGCTCTAGAAATATTTTTTCAGAAGTCCTTCGTATCAATTTGAAAAAAATTTTACTGCGAAAATCAGCTTAATACTTATTATTATTAAAAATTATGGCAATAAAAAATACAATAATTATATTTAATATTAGTCAACTAAGGCACTAATTATAAATCCACCCTAGCTTTACTTTTACCGATTTGCAATTTGTGAATCTCGCAATGCCCGAAATCCACAGTCGGCAAAAATTTGTTCTCTTACACACATTTAAAGGTTATTTTTCGTTATTTGGCTTGAATATTATTTAATTTATGAAATTCTCGAATTCGTTAAACTCACATACCCTGTCCGCGCTAATCGCAAATAAATCGTTAGTCAACAAACTCATCAAGAATTTTTAAAAGAACTCATATCGAGTCACGAAATTCAATAGCAAACGAGATCGCTGCATTGAACGATCAATAAACATAAACAAATTTTGAGACCAGAGGCTCGAGGCTACAAAAGAATGTGCAATGTCAAAATTTGTTTTCGATAGTATGCTACCGAAGTATCCACAGTTTCAGCCATTTATCAGTTCACATTTAACTTCAACGTCACAAAATTCGTCATCAGCAGCTGTTGCCGCCGCCCTAGCCGCCGCCGCAGCCTCTTCCACATCGTCCGTCAACAGCCTTAGCAGTGGCCCCAGTAACAATAACGGCATTAGCACCAGCAATCACAATAACGGCAATCACATATCTTCTGTTGCCGTCCATTCCTCGTCACTGTCGCCCTCGTCATCCGGCGTAAACATCAACAGCAGCCATTTGAATCAATCGTCCAACTCACCAGTCTCCTCGTCCTCCCCATCATCCACCACATTTGGAGCGCTTACGCCACAGCAACAACACCAGCAATTGCACCACCACCACTACCAGCAGCAACAGCAACAGCAGCAGCATCACAGCCAATACTCACTGTCAGCGGCATTACAATTGCAACAGCAACAACAACAGTTGCACATCAACAAACTTGCCGCCGCCGCTGCAGCAGTCAGTTCTCAAAGCGGAAACGGTCTAGGCCATAGCCACAGCGTCCAGCATCAACAGCAATTGTCACAACAACAACAACTCTTGCTCACACCACCTTCCGGAACTAATTCGCAGAAAGGCGACAGCAGTTGCTCACCCACGCCGTCGGCCACATCTTCCTCGCTGCATCGCAGCATCAACGACCACTCACCCAACTCCGCATCAGCCGCCGCCGCTGCCGCGTCCGCAGCAGCCGCCAGCACAGTTGCCGCAGCAGCAGCCGCAGCCGCCGCTGCCTCTTCATTTGCCATACCCACCAGCAAAATGTATCCATACGTGTCAAATCATCCCACATCGCATGGCATCTCAGGCATGCCCGGATTTTCCGGACTGGAGGACAAATCATGCAGGTAAGTTCTAAGAAGTAAGAAGGCATACACCAAAAATGCATAAACTTTTAGAATCCAAAAAGGCCCGTCGCAATGCTCATAAATTTTCTCGTTTTTTTGGTAGATACAATTTATTTGTAAACATTTGGAGGGGCATTGCATTAAGTGAAATTCTTCGTTTAATTAATTTTTTGTTGTTGTATATTTATAAGTCCATCTTAAGAAATTTTAATACTCGTAATGTATATACGGTACTGTTCGGCAAAATCCCGCACGATATAAGACGTTTATACTATGGTGGCATTGGGTAAAAATCAATACGGTAGCATGGTACATTCAAGCCTTTAGTGCGAGATTGTAACGCGCCGTGCCGTATAGTGCATACCTAGAGATGGCAAAAGGGTAAATACCCAAATGTTAAATACCCGGTAAAATTGGGTAAAAATGGGAAAATACTGGTATTTACCAAAAAGGTGGGTATAAACTATGTCATAGAAAATTTAGAGCATCAATACATTGTTCTGCAAAAGTTTATGAATTTTATAATAAATTTTTTAAATAAAAGTGAGTACAGGGAAGGTGAAAAATAACAATTTAACACAAAAACTATATTAAATAGATATATTTATTTTTGCAACATTACATTATATTATACGAACGAAATCATAATTTAGTCTCTGGTGCTGAATTTTTCATCGTCAGTTTCATTCCGAAAATAATTTAAAGGAGAATGAGGTGTTGAATGCCGAATTGATGGTTTCACCCTAAGCTAGGGTTGCCAGATTGGATTTTTCAACCCGAGATTTAGGGGTTTCCGTTTGAATCTTAGGGCTCAGGGTTTGCCACAAAATTCTCGGAGTTTGGAAAAAATTCTCAGATGTGTTTATCTAGCTACTTTTGTGCCTTTAGCCCAGGAAAGTCATGTTTCGTCGAATGTTTTCACATAGGCTGTGAACTTCCAGGCTTGAGTTAAAGTTTTGTTAAGAAATGTTAATGAAAACCACCATAAGTGAATACTAATAATTATATTTTTCAATCTCGGGGTCTGGGCATCTGAAAAGGTGGTTACCCTATTTTCAGCCGGTACAATTTTTAGAGAAGTATCCTTTTGTCGTATTTCTTTATTGAAGAAATTCGATTGATGTGCTGTAAAATATACTTTTCCGGCATTATCTGCACTTAAGCTGTTTCGTTTTTTGGTTGGATGGAACCTTGAGTGCTCAGTGAGCATTCAGTGGCAGCTGAAGTGCATGGAATAGTCAAAATACGAACCGCCATCTTGCTCCTGTAGACGTTTTTCTCCTCTCTAGCTTTACAGTTTGGTAGGTCCACCATTACATTTACACATATTCCAATTGGTACCCATATCATAAATTAACTGCATCGCAATTAGATATTCCGATGGGTTTAAATCTTGCCCTTGACTTGACTATTAGAGTCAAGGAAACTAGCAGCCAAATGTATTGGTTTTACAGACATTATCATTCTTTCATCAAATAATATAGAAAATGTAATGTTTTACAATAAACAGTAACACTACAAGCAATGTGAAGTGAGCTCATCTGCAAAAACTGCGCAAGAAATGGCAGGAAACAACGTTAAAAATATTTGTTCACATTTACCGTCGATTTGGGTATTTATTTGGGTAAATACCAAGTAGAAATTCATCTCTATGCTATGAATGTTTATAATACCGAGTTGAGCGATCGGGTATAACTTTTGTAAAATTATCATTTTCGTTGTAAAATTCTTTGTAAACCCGTACCGGTTTTTGCATTTATACTTCAGGACTCATAATTTTGGCCAACATTTTTTCCGTCTGGTATACGGACAGTACCGAGTACGCAATTCATAATCATAAGCAAAATTGTTAATTTTTCCTTTTTTCTTTTCATTTATTGTACTCAATAAAAAAAATAGCATTAAGGGCCGTTTTCTCATCTAACCTTTAGTTTACCGGCCACTTTATCGTCTCGATATACGACTTTTCGTTTTCTCATCAGCGCATTAATTTCTCGAATCGATAAACTGTTGCTCACCCGATGCAACCTTTAAAATTTGTACCCAACTTTAAATTTTGGTTTGGTTTTGGTTCATGAGTCAGATATATTAGATATTTCAACCAAGGTTTTGGTTTTTGCTAACAGTTCCTCTTGCTCTATATTTGCTTATGTTGCATAGCCAACCTTTAAAATTTTATGACGAATGTAGTGAAGTTTCACTCCCGGAAATGTAGTGAAGTTTCACTATACGGAATAACAAATTAATTTTTACCGGCAAGGTAAGAAAACGAAAACACTTTAAAGTGAGGAACAATTTATCTGCCCTGTTAGTAAAGGCAACTTTACTGCTTACATTAGAAAACGGCCCTAAGGGCCGTAATGTAAGCAGTAAAGTTGCCTTTACTAACAGGGCAGATAAATTGTTCGTCGCTGTTTCTTTTTATTATTATTATTACCTCCCTTTTATTAGCTCGGGATGTAACTATGTAATATTGATGCGCCTAAAAGATGCAGCGATTTCTATTCTCAAGTTTCATACCTGATGAAAGTACGAATGGAAATTATAATAGCGAGGTTTTAGTTTTGTAAACTATAATTTTAATCTTATCTTACCTGTAAAAATAAATTTGTTATTCCGTAGAGTGAAACTTCACTACATTTCCGAGAGTGAAACTTCACTACATTCGTCATAAAATTTCAAAGGTTGGCAATGCAACATAAGCAAATATAAGCAAGGGGAATTGTTAGCAAAAACCAAAACCTTGGTTGAAATATCTAATATATCTGACTCATGAACCAAAACCAAACCAAATTTTAAAGGTCGCATCGGGTGAGCAACAGTTTATCGATTCGAGAAATTAATGCGCTGATGAGAAAACGAAAACTCGTATATCGAGACGATAAAGTGGCCGGTAAACTAAAGGTTGGTTGAGAACACGGCCCTAAGAGGGGTTTTCTCATGTATTTAGGTTTTAAAATTTATCTGCCCTTTAAACAGAAGTTTTGTTCTAAATAATGTGTTTGAAGAGCAGATAAATTTTAAAACCTATGTACATGAGAAACGGGACTATGTCTAATAAAATGGATTTGTAAGAGATATTTTTTAAGTATTGAAAACACCTTCGCCAATGGTCTCTCTTCTTGTACATGGTCTTGCCATTTTGTTCGTTGGTGCCTCTTCGACCCATGGGCGCCAAGTCGAAGGACATGCCCAAGACGGCGCAATCCTTGTATTTTTATGCGCTTAACTATGTCCATGTCGCTAAAAACTCGTATCAATCCTGATTCCATCTTCTTCGGTATCCGTCGCTTGTGCGAACAGGGCCATAAATGTTGAGCAGAACAATTCCCCCGCAAGAACCCAAAGCCTTCTCATCCACGTTTCTACGCCATTTGAAAAAAAAAATGGTATGATGAGCGATTTGTAATAAAACCTATGATAATAAATTAATAAGGAAGAACCGCTGAGAGGTACTTTTAAAATTCTTGGCTTTTGCAAGGAATTTAATTTTAAAATTTTAAACACAAACTCACACACACATTCTCATTTTCAATCCGAAACAACAAAAAATTCTAGGGATGTTTCGAATGTCATATTTTTCACATTCGCTAATGCGAAGGCGAATGTTAGAAATAACATTAAAAGAAGCTATAATCAACTTACGTCATCGTTTTTATTACTTAAAAACTTTGTAAATTATTAGAATATTGAACGAGTGCTTAACCTATACAGTGCTTTAAACCAGTAGCCAAAGTTCAAAAGGGGCATATTATATAAAAAGAACGTAATTTTGCTGCGTTTTATCCCATGAGGCGATTTCTTAGAGGCTCGCATATAAGGCCGGCTGCACTGAACAATTGCTCACTTGGACAGGGCTGCCAACTACCCTTAGCCATATTGAGGATGAAAAAGTGCCAAATAGAAAAATAAAAGTGCCAAAAGAGGTGCCATTCTTTTTAATCATTCCCATTTAGCAATAAAATGAACCACATTTTCAAAACAAAAGTGCAATGATAAAATAAGATAAACCAGTGGAATAGCCTTTATAAATTAGAAAATTTTAGTTGGGAAAAAGACAAAAAGAAAATTTCGGTTGTTAGTAGGTATCTAGCTTGCCTTTCTTCTACTTCATTACGTATTGCAACCGTTTTGGCTTTGAATGCACACATTTTTCGTAATATCAGACCCACATTTTCCCTTTCCTTCCATGAGCCCCTTTTTTAAATCTAGTTTTTGATGTTATATGGTGTTCTCTGATACGATAATCCCGAACTTTTTCATATTTGAAAATTTTTATACCCAAGCGCACTTGAGCACATGGGTATTATACCTTGTTCGTATAACGCTTGTTTGTAACAGCCTAAAGGGATCGACGTAGATATATATATATAATACATAAATATTCCAGAATGAAAAAAATAATAATAACACAGGCCGACAAAATTTTTACCCAGAAACCAAACTATACTTTCCNAGTAGATATATATATATAATACATAAATATTCCAGAATGAAAAAAATAATAATAACACAGGCGGACAAAATTTTTACCCAGAAACCAAACTATACTTTCCCGAAGGTTTTTAGTGCGTTGAATTCAAATCTGGCCATAGAATTGCTCTATCACATCAGGATTTTGAGATATTCTAACCTATAAGTGCAAAAAATGCCGCTTTTGCCCAGTTTTGAAGTTGTGTATGCAAGCCAGAGTAATTTTTCCTGAAAAAAATACAAAAAAGGTGTTAAAGTACAAGTCTTTCTCTTTGAAATGTAAGTAACATAGCGGCCATGTGTACTATCCGCAGCACTTTTGTAATATCTCAGCGAAGCAAAAAGATATTTGAGCAAACTATAAATTTAATTAAGTAAGTAGAGTGGAGTACTAAACTTAAATTTTATTGACTTGTTTTCATACAAATAGAAGAATGTTAACAGGAAATATGACTACTATTTTCTTACTACAAAACTATGTAGAACAGGCGTATAAAAAATTAATAAATGTTAAGTAAATACATATCATCGTCACCCATATGCTAGAAGCATGAATGTGCAAATTTACCAATTTTAGTTATTGGGTTGACTTGANAACCAGTAGCCAAAGTTCAAAAGGGGCATATTATATAAAAAGAACGTAATTTTGCTGCGTTTTATCCCATGAGGCGATTTCTTAGAGGCTCGCATATAAGGCCGGCTGCACTGAACAATTGCTCACTTGGACAGGGCTGCCAACTACCCTTAGCCATATTGAGGATGAAAAAGTGCCAAATAGAAAAATAAAAGTGCCAAAAGAGGTGCCATTCTTTTTAATCATTCCCATTTAGCAATAAAATGAACCACATTTTCAAAACAAAAGTGCAATGATAAAATAAGATAAACCAGTGGAATAGCCTTTATAAATTAGAAAATTTTAGTTGGGAAAAAGACAAAAAGAAAATTTCGGTTGTTAGTAGGTATCTAGCTTGCCTTTCTTCTACTTCATTACGTATTGCAACCGTTTTGGCTTTGAATGCACACATTTTTCGTAATATCAGACCCACATTTTCCCTTTCCTTCCATGAGCCCCTTTTTTAAATCTAGTTTTTGATGTTATATGGTGTTCTCTGATACGATAATCCCGAACTTTTTCATATTTGAAAATTTTTATACCCAAGCGCACTTGAGCACATGGGTATTATACCTTGTTCGTATAACGCTTGTTTGTAACAGCCTAAAGGGATCGACGTAGATATATATATATAATACATAAATATTCCAGAATGAAAAAAATAATAATAACACAGGCCGACAAAATTTTTACCCAGAAACCAAACTATACTTTCCCGAAGGTTTTTAGTGCGTTGAATTCAAATCTGGCCATAGAATTGCTCTATCACATCAGGATTTTGAGATATTCTAACCTATAAGTGCAAAAAATGCCGCTTTTGCCCAGTTTTGAAGTTGTGTATGCAAGCCAGAGTAATTTTTCCTGAAAAAAATACAAAAAAGGTGTTAAAGTACAAGTCTTTCTCTTTGAAATGTAAGTAACATAGCGGCCATGTGTACTATCCGCAGCACTTTTGTAATATCTCAGCGAAGCAAAAAGATATTTGAGCAAACTATAAATTTAATTAAGTAAGTAGAGTGGAGTACTAAACTTAAATTTTATTGACTTGTTTTCATACAAATAGAAGAATGTTAACAGGAAATATGACTACTATTTTCTTACTACAAAACTATGTAGAACAGGCGTATAAAAAATTAATAAATGTTAAGTAAATACATATCATCGTCACCCATATGCCAGAAGCATGAATGTGCAAATTTACCAATTTTAGTTATTGGGTTGACTTGATTAGCCTTTGGCTGTTCTATGTTATCCCAAAACCCAGAATACCATACGTACACGGAACCCCATATTTCACAATGTCAATTACATAAATGCAGAGATACATAAGTCTCGTAAATAAAAACTTTCAAACTTGATCTCCCTAAATTTCATGTTTACATATGGCTCATTCCACGGTGACGGGTGTGACATTTCAACTCACATTTTAAGGGTTAATTCTTAAACCGTAATACAAAATTCTTTAAAACGAGTATTTTGTAATAGGTTTCCGAGATATACACAATGCCTGGAATAAAAATTCCAAAAACAATTTAATCCGAACGAGTTATCTGAATTACTCCTTACTTGCATCGGAGTTTTTCTGCTAATTATGTCTTCTGCTTATGGTTTTAAATAGTTCGTTGTATAGTTAAATAAACATTCTCGACATTTACGCCAAAGTTGCTTGCCGCTATTGGCAATTATTATATGTTCCAAATTTAACTGTGACGGGTGTGACTTGACTTTGTGACGGGTGCGACAAGTTGAGCATGAATACATAAATACACATTATTAGACAACTAAGCTAACTTTATTTCTAAAAAAATCGGATTTTACGAACACATACAAGATTCTGCCACCTAAAGACGGGATAATTCTTGATCGGACTCTTCTTCTCCATTGTATGTCTTAGTAATTGTAAAGTACCCTATTTTTAAATAGTATGAGCCTATTACCTGTCAAACCCTGGCCGTTACCTGAAAAACCCGTTTCAGATACTTTTTTTGCCCTGACAAGCGAAGTAATGATATCTTTTTATCCGTGACAGCATAGCTTAAGTTTTCCCATCGCTCGAGCAACATATCTTTATGATTAGCTTTATCATCGCTGATCACAAACAGATATATGACACATTTCAGATTAGCTGATAAGTAACGGTAGCAGTCCCTGGCCGAATTTATTGAAGTTTGTCAAACTTTAAATTGTGACGGGTGTGACATGTGACGGGCGTGACCAACATAATCGGTTCTTTTTTCGAAAATAAAAGCATATAAATACTT
Source organism: Rhagoletis zephyria (assembly GCF_001687245.7). Classification (NCBI taxonomy): domain Eukaryota; kingdom Metazoa; phylum Arthropoda; class Insecta; order Diptera; family Tephritidae; genus Rhagoletis; species Rhagoletis zephyria. The sequence goes on from NW_016157554.1 coordinate 130,768, forward strand.
AAAAGCAATTCGCACATATTTCCCTGTGTCATAGCGTTACTTTCGTCAGCTTTTTTACACTGTCCAAGATGTGTTTTCCTTCAAAAAATAACTATTTTGTGTATCTTGTGACGGGCGTGACATTAAAATATGCTTTGCTTCATCATATAATAAAATATTTAGTACTTGCCCGAAAAATTTGAACATGACGCCGTTACAGTGCTAAGGAATTTGTCTCTCCACTGACAGTTTAAACAATGCAAAAAAGGTAATAGACTACGAAAATAAGTCTTGTAAATTTTGAAAAAAATTAACCTCTCATATGGGTTTGTAAATGGTACAACCTAAAGTAAAAAAATATCTGATTTTGAGATAAATTTCAGATTTTGGCTTTCAGTCTTGAAAGTTAGATTTATTTACTCTTACGTACTAGAAATAATACAGTCATATTCTTTAGTTTATTTTCGTTTCATTCGGTATCGATTACCGTGGAATGAGCCATATCCATGTTTCTGGCATGGGGGACGATATGTACTTGCCGTACAGTGGCGCCTAAGTGGACGAATATCGGAAAATTCTTTGTTTACAATGTGAACGTGTTTGGTATTTTTGTAAAGGCTATAAAATAAGTTATATAACGCCAGGAAACCACTAAAGTCAACAAATTTTATACTAGAACCAGCGACCCGGCGAACTTCGTCCCGCCAAAAATTAATTTTATGTATTAAAACATTTTCGTTCAACATTTTCACCAACAGTTCACGTTCATGATTTTCAGTGACGCATTTATCTTCTAGTATTACGGTTTGGTGGTTGTAAGAAAGCACATTTCCATTGCCATCTTAAATAACCTAGCTAAAGTGTATATGCATACCAAGATACGTAATAGCTTCAGCGCGTTTGAAAGGCGCCACGCCCCCTTATAAAATAGCCGCAATTTCCTCTAAGAGTATGGGATTTATTTCATATATCTCCATACCAAGTTTCAGTACTCTACCACGAACATTTCCAGAGATAAGCAGTATGAAAAATTCTGATTGTATGGGAGGTGTCACGCCCCTTCACTTAGCGGTATGAGACATACTTTACAACCTATTATCATACCTACCGAATATGCACAAAAAAAAGCATTCAAATCGGTCAAGCCATTTTGGAGGAGTTCGACCGCAAACAGCGTGACACGATATTTTTATATATCAGATGTATCATACAAAAATACTAAAAATTCTAAAAGAATAAATAATATAAAAAAAAACTTTTTAATATACAACGCTTTTATAAATGGACTAAAAAGTAGAAAATAATATTTCTCAGTCCCATAGAATTTGTT
>NW_016157554.1:132101-162025 GCF_001687245.7 Rhagoletis zephyria
TGCTTATGGTTTTAAATAGTTCGTTGTATAGTTAAATAAACATTCTCGACATTTACGCCAAAGTTGCTTGCCGCTATTGGCAATTATTATATGTTCCAAATTTAACTGTGACGGGTGTGACTTGACTTTGTGACGGGTGTGACAAGTTGAGCATGAATACATAAATACACATTATTAGACAACTAAGCTAACTTTATTTCTCAAAAAATCGGATTTTACGAACACATACAAGATTCTGCCACCTAAAGACGGGATAATCCTTGATCGGACTCTTCTTCTCCATTGTATGTCTTAGTAATTGTAAAGTACCTTATTTTTAAATAGTATGAGGCTATTACCTGTCAAACCGAGGCCGTTACCTGAAAAAACCGTTTCAGATACTTTTTTTGCCCTGACAAGCGAAGTAATGATATCTTTTTATCCGTGACAGCATAGCTTAAGTTTTCCCATCGCTCGAGCAACATATCTTTATGATTAGCTTTATCATCGCTGATCACAAACAGATATATGACACATTTCAGATTAGCTGATAAGTAACGGTAGCAGTCCCTGGCCGAATTTATTGAAGTTTGTCAAACTTTAAATTGTGACGGGTGTGACATGTGACGGGCGTGACCAACATAATCGGTTCTTTTTTCGAAAATAAAAGCATATAAATACTTAAAAGCAATTCGCACATATTTCCCTGTGTCATAGCGTTACTTTCGTCAGCTTTTTTACACTGTCCAAGATGTGTTTTCCTTCAAAAAATAACTATTTTGTGTATCTTGTGACGGGCGTGACATTAAAATATGCTTTGCTTCAATATATAATAAAATATTTAGTACTTGCCCGAAAAATTTGAAAATTACGCCGTTACAATGCTAACGAATTTGTCTCTCCACTGACGGTTTAGACAATGCAAAAAAGGTAATAGACTACGAAAATCAGTCTTGTAAATTTTGAAAAAAATTAACCTCTCATATGGGTTTGTAAATGGTACAACCTAAAGTAAAAAAATATCTGATTTTGAGATAAATTTCAGAATTTTGGCTTTCAGTCTTGAAAGTTAGATTTATTTACTCTTACGTACTAGAAATAATACAGTCATATTCTTTAGTTTATTTTCGTTTCATTCGGTATCGATTACCGTGGAATGAGCCATATCCATGTTTCTGGCATGGGGGACGATATGTACTTGCCGTACAGTGGCGCCTAAGTGGACGAATATCGGAAAATTCTTTGTTTACAATGTGAACGTGTTTGGTATTTTTGTAAAGGCTATAAAATAAGTTATATAACGCCAGGAAACCACTAAAGTCAACAAATTTTATACTAGAACCAGCGACCCGGCGAACTTCGTCCCGCCAAAAATTAATTTTATGTATTAAAAAATTTCCTTCAACATTTTCACCAACAGTTCACGTTCATGATTTTCAGTGACGCATTTATCTTCTAGTATTACGGTTTGGTGGTTGTAAGAAAGCACATTTCCATTGCCATCTTAAATAACCTAGCTAAAGTGTATATGCATACCAAGATACGTAATAGCTTCAGCGCGTTTGAAAGGCGCCACGCCCCCTTATAAAATAGCCGCAATNCATTTTCGTTCAACATTTTCACCAACAGTTCACGTTCATGATTTTCAGTGACGCATTNAATTTCCTTCAACATTTTCACCAACAGTTCACGTTCATGATTTTCAGTGACGCATTTATCTTCTAGTATTACGGTTTGGTGGTTGTAAGAAAGCACATTTCCATTGCCATCTTAAATAACCTAGCTAAAGTGTATATGCATACCAAGATACGTAATAGCTTCAGCGCGTTTGAAAGGCGCCACGCCCCCTTATAAAATAGCCGCAATTTCCTCTAAGAGTATGGGATTTATTTCATATATCTCCATACCAAGTTTCAGTACTCTACCACGAACATTTCCAGAGATAAGCAGTATGAAAAATTCTGATTGTATGGGAGGTGTCACGCCCCTTCACTTAGCGGTATGAGACATACTTTACAACCTATTATCATACCTACCGAATATGCACAAAAAAAGCATTCAAATCGGTCAAGCCATTTTGGAGGAGTTCGACCGCAAACAGCGTGACACGATATTTTTATATATCAGATGTATCATACAAAAATACTAAAAATTCTAAAAGAATAAATAATATAAAAAAAAACTTTTTAATATACAACGCTTTTATAAATGGACTAAAAAGTAGAAAATAATACTTCTCAGTCCCATAGAATTTGTTTTGATAACTTTTGATTTTGAAATTTTAGCAAAAGTCATTATAAACAATTTATGAAATTGAAAATGAAAAGCGTGGGGCGCATGTAATACACTTGAATTGATATGAAAAGTAATATATGAATGTATGTATGTGGGTATATGAATAACGACCGCTTAAAATCGATTTCAAAGTTCTACTTTCGCTGTAGAAATTTTAGGTCTACGTTATGTAGTTTGACTATTGTCAATTAAATCGAATGCTTTGTATCGCATGCGCTCCACGTTTTTCATTTTCAATTTCATAGATTGTTTATAATGACTTTTGCTAAAATTTCAAAATCAAAAGTTATCAAAACAAATTCTATGGGACTGAGAAGTATTATTTTCTACTTTTTAGTCCATTTATAAAAGCGTTGTATATTAAAAAGTTTTTTTTATATTATTTATTTTCTACTTTTTAGTCCTGTCTGAATAAAATTTTGCAATAGATATTAAAATAATTCAACGATATTAATAGAAAGGTGCACACACATGCATTTACATATGTATGTACATACAAACGAGCACCAATTAATTTTATTTAAAGAAATGGCGTGTCGTCTATTTCCGCTGTAGCAAACGTAGTACATAGGGCGACATCTAGATGTCATCTACCTCGCCCTATTCACTACAGATGTCGCCCTATGCACTATGCTTTTTTATAGGAACTTTTCAAAGCAAAGCTTTATGGTGTCGGACACACAACATTGAAAGTTTCTGGATCCACAACATTGAAAGTTTCTGGACACACAACATTGCAAGTTGATAAAAGCGTTGTAAAAAAATAGAGACAATTTTTTAGGATAGGGACACCCTAATCGCCAACGAACACTGGCAGAGGTATGCAGTATGAAAAATTCGGTTCGTATGGGAGGTGCCACGCCCCTTTTTCCAATAGCCCCAATTTTTCTTCATGACCATGTGATTGATTTCATATATCTCCATGCCAAGTTTCAGTACTCTAGCACGAACATTTCCAGAGATACGCAGTATGAAAAATTCGGTTTGTATGGGAGGTGTCACGCCCCCTTTTCCAATAACCGCAATTTTTCTCCATGAGTATGCGCTTGTTTTCATATATCTCCATACCAAGTTTCAGCACTCTGCCACGAACATTTCCAGAGAGATGCAGTATGAAAAATTCTATTTGTATGGGAGGCGCCACGCCCTTTGCACCTAGCGGTATGAAATATACTTAACATCGGATTCTCATACCTACCATATATGCACAAAAAATTTCATAAACATCGGTCAAGCCGTTTAAAAGGTGTTCGACCATTAACACCATGACACGAGATTTTTATGCATATGTTATATTTTAATCAGAGCATAGCCATGAGTAGGCTCTTCACGGAAACAAATGTCAAAAAAACATTTTAAAATGTTTGACGTTTTTTATTGCCATATACTTATATAGTAGAGAGTTTGTAATTCTCTTTTCTGAATAAAGGTATCCGCACACCTATGCCATTCTGCCAACCATAGTTTTAAATGAGGAACCACATACTTACACGATTTTGCTGCAGCGATTTATTCGAACATTCACAGATCTTCTTTTCGTCGTGCCGAAATCGCACGAAATCGTTTGTCTATAAATTAACAGTTTTTAACCGACTTCCCAAGAAGGAGGAGGTTATCAGTTCGTCGGAATATTTTTTCTTTTTTGTAACTTTGGACCACGTCAACCGATTTCGAAAATTCTTTTTGCATCGGAAAGATTGTGTCTCAGAGGTGGTCCCATACTAATCTGGCTTAGATCCGATCATTGGATCATGATATATGTATATTTTTTTTTAAGTCGTTTTTTTTTTGCTAAACATTAATTGTTACTGCGATAAAATCGGACAGATGTGTGCGTACTTGCGTTTTCGAAGCAGTAAGGTCTGTAGCATCAAAAATGGTTCCGACAGAATCGCACCGGTGTGTGGATGTCTTAAGTCTGGGTAAAAAAATTGGGAATATGAATCGCAATTTTGAAAATTAAAAGTCACGGTATTTTTTTATATTGTGTATGAAATATTATTAAGATCTTTATATAGTAAAATATCTTTATTTGTTACTTTTACAGTGATGCCTTTTGATGCAAAATAAACAAAAAATATTAAATTTATGAATTTTTTAAATGTTTGCTACGCCCATTTTTGAGTAAGAAATTTTGTCATATCTAGATGCAGAAATTAACTCATTTTGTTGCATTTAAAATGCAATAGCCGTGTTTTACAATTATAGTATGCCATGAAAAACTTTTTGCAATTTGTGATACCGGAACGTTGTACAGTGGTTCCAAATCAACGAATAGCGGAAAAAATTTAATATAATAAAAAAAATAATCGAACTAAAAGTTTCCAGAAAATACTATATGTATTTTTTCCCCCTTTTTGTATTCACCTTTTTGTATTTCTTTAATCTAATCTAATCTATGGATTTGTAATTAGCGTCGTTAAAAACACCTGAAAACCGATTGTTGTCAAATAGTTTGGAAATGCTGCATGCTAAACTTTATATAGAATGCAGGAAGTTTACGAGGGGATAAGGGCATTTAAAGTCCTGGAGAAATCAAAGAGGCGGCTGGTGTCAGCTGATTTTAGTTTTATCTAGTTGTAAGGGCAAATCTAAAAAATAGGTACACTATCAAAATAAAAATTTTAATTTTTAAATTTGTGAGCACACCTATGTTTTATATATCATTTTATTCGTAATCTCTTAATAAATCGATTAATATAAGTGTATTCATTTTTATCAAGTGCTTCAAAAGTTAGACGAGGAATAAACATGAAAAAGAAAACAAAAAATAAGCTGGGTTCAAATTACGCTGTTCAAGTTGTAAACTTTGAGCAAAGATTTTGAAAGTTGAACTCACTGAATTGGCACGTTCTAAATTCAATGGCATGCCCCGTTTTACCAGATTGGCTCTGGTTTTCGAGATAACGGTACTTGAAAATTTAATTAAATTTTAACTATTTTATAAATAACTCCCTCAGTTTTGAAGTTATTTTACTAAAATTTTGCACATAACAGTTTTTTAATATTACCTTAATTATTCCTTAAAATTATCGAAATAGGTTCACATTAACATATAGCTCCAATACAACTGATTACTCAGATATGTGTTTTTGCGCTATAACTCTAACTTCATATCTGAACAATAAATTGTATGCATGCTATATGTTAAATTGAGCCTATACCAAATTTTAACCTGTTTAATTGGAGCAGTTATTTGCAAAACAACGTCTCGGATCAATCAGTTGGATGGGAGCTAGATGTTTTAGTGAACCGATTTCGATGATTTTATGGAATAGTTAAGGTAATATTAAAAAACGGTTATGTGCAAAATTTTAGTAAAATATCTTCAAAACTCATGGACTTTTTATAAAATAATTAAAATTTAAGCAAATTTTTAAGTACCGCTATCTCCAAAAGCGGAGCCAGCAGGGTAAAACTGAGGACGCCATTGAATTTAGAAGGCTCCAATTAAGTAATATCAACTATCACAACATTTGTCGAAAAAAAGTTACTTTGATACCACTCTCGAAATATTCTGACTAAAAGAAGGAGCATCATTAAAAGTAGTAAATCAGGATTTTTACACACTTCTAGAGACATTTTTTTTTAAGCATTTTACAGGTATATGTAATTTTATAAGGACTAGCAGTTATAGAAAGATTTAGATCATTTCGACGTATTTTCCAAATGTGCCTTCAATTAAGGTGTTTTTGAAAAAAAAATTACGCTCAAGATCGCAGAAAATTGTATCTTTAAAAGTTTGTTTATTCTGAACACCTCTTGCTAAGGTATCAAATTATTCGTAATTGTTTGTAAAATTTCTTAAAATTAAATGCTTCAAAACCTATACGCGAAAAACCGAAAATTTTGAAAATTGTGAAATGTGGAGTTACAGACTTTGAGTTACTTGCCATTTCGTTATTTTTTAATGCACACTTTTCTCGCCTACTACATATGAAGTGTACACACACATAAGTGCTAAATGCCCATTTAATTTCAAATCAGAATATGGCGTGTTTCAAAAGTTATGACATAATTAATTGTGAACCTCTTAAAAATTACATAAAAAATTCACTTGTTTTCATTATTATTTTTAATTTAAACACCTATATTTCAAAAGTTATGCAGCAAATCGATCCAAATTTGTTTCGAGGCTTCAAGTATACGTCAATGAATTATACCCAAAAGCAACCAGCTTGATTTAGTTTACAACAGTGAAAATAAAGCTAAACAACACAAAGGTTACCTGTTTTTTAGATTTGCCCATATAATACTGAAATATAGTGCTCAGTTGGGAGAAGTGAGGAGCTTTTTTTTTTTTGTAGGCCTCTTAACCCTTTGCTGTCTCCTAAATTTTCTTTTGTTTAACTTGTTTGAGTGTCACAGTCCCGGCTGGTCCCGTATGAATGCACATTTGCTATTATTTAGTTTACGATATTAATGGTAAAAAATATTTTAATATCTCTGTTAAACTTGTTTATTGAGGTAGCCTAATGATGACAACATTGTTTTTCCTTGCAATTAGGGGAACGCAGGTTATTGCGGATTGAGCGGCTATTGGGGACCACCTATTTAAAAAAAAAACGAGAGTCATTTAAAATAGAGGTTCAAGAAAAAATTAACTCTGTGAAGGAAAAACAAATAAATATATAAAAGAATAAATAATATAAAAAAAAACTTTTTAATATACAACGCTTTTATAAATGGACTAAAAAGTAGAAAATAATACTTCTCAGTCCCATAGAATTTGTTTTGATAACTTTTGATTTTGAAATTTTAGCAAAAGTCATTATAAACAATCTATGAAATTGAAAATGAAAAGCGTGGGGCGCATGTAATACACTTGAATTGATATGAAAAGTAATATATGAATGTATGTATGTGGGTATATGAATAACGACCGCTTAAAATCGATTTCAAAGTTCTACTTTCGCTGTAGAAATTTTAGGTCTACGTTATGTAGTTTGACTATTGTCAATTAAATCGAATGCTTTGTATTGCATGCGCTCCACGTTTTTCATTTTCAATTTCATAGATTGTTTATAATGACTTTTGCTAAAATTTCAAAATCAAAAGTTATCAAAACAAATTCTATGGGACTGAGAAGTATTATTTTCTACTTTTTAGTCCATTTATAAAAATATTGTATATTAAAAAGTTTTTTTTGTATTATTTATTTTCTACTTTTTAGTCCTGTCTGAATAAAATTTTGCAATAGATATTAAAATAATTCAACGATATTAATAGAAAGGTGCACACACATGCATTTACATATGTATGTACATACAAACGAGCACCAATTAATTTTATTTAAAGAAATGGCGTGTCGTCTATTTCCGCTGTAGCAAACGTAGTACATAGGGCGACATCTAGATGTCATCTACCTCGCCCTATTCACTACAGATGTCGCCCTATGCACTATGCTTTTTTATAGGAACTTTTCAAATCAAAGGTTTTATGATGTCGGACACACAACATTGAAAGTTTCTGGATCCACAACATTGAAAGTTTCTGGACACACAACATTGCAAGTTGATAAAAGCGTTGTAAAAAAATGCCAGTCAAATATTGTGTTTGAAAAGGTATTATGTTATGCAGTGAGCATCGGATTTTGACCCCTTACTATGAAAGGATTGCGTGCACTTTAAAATTTAAGTTTTCAACTATTAGGAAACCTTTATGTCAAGTTTTATAGTTGCACATTAAACGATTTTATGCTAAAAATGTATTTTTTTAGACTTTGAATACTTATTATTTATTTTTTGATACACGCAAAATTAAAAAATTACCCTGGCGAGTATTTTGCCTTATCTGCTTTTTAAAGGAGTCTGCTATTGGTGCTAATCTATACTAATCTATACTAATTATATAAAGAGAAGTCCCTTTTTTTGTAACAGGTAATCTCGCGAACGGCTGGTCCGATTTTCATGAAATTTTACTTTTTTCGGGTAGGTGGACCAGGGACCGGTCTATCCGAAAAAATCTTATTATAGTCCGATGTACTTAAAATTTAGTACGTAAGTAGCTTTTTAGCATATATTAGCATATATGACCCATTTTTTCCGGGAAGTGGTCCAGGGACCGATCTATTCGAAAAAATCGCATTTATAGTCCGATTTACTTAAAATTCGGTACGTAAGTAGTTTTTTAGCATATATTAGGATATATGGTCCATCTTTTCCGAGAAGTGGACCAGGGACTGATCTATTCGAAAAAAATCGTATTTACGGTCCGATTTGCTCAAAATTCGGTACGTAGGTAGCTTTTTAGCATATATTAGCATATATGATCCATTTTGTCCGAGAAGTGGACCAGGGACCGATCTGTTCGAAGAAATCGTATTTATGGTCCGATTTGCTTAAAATTCGGTACGTAGGTAGCTTTTTGCCTGGATAAGCTTATAGATTCCTGTTTTCCAATTTTCATGCAATTTCGAATATAAATAGCTTTAAGTAACGACCATATCAAGGGGCGAATTCGTCACTAGGCAAGATTTTTTTGCGCCAATCAGAAACAACGGATACTGTCAAAATATAATTATAATATATAATATATCTCAACTAATATATATTTAGAAAGCCGTTTGTTAGTTTTCGCAAGGCTCGAGAGCGGCTGAACCGATTTTTTTGAAACTGCCACCTGCCGCACGTGTCCCAAGGATGGTTTTAGGCTGAAAAAAATCTATATGTAAAGGGGGCGTGGCACTTCCCATACAAACCGAATTTCTCATGCTACATATCTCTGAAAGTGTGCATGGTAGAGTTCTGGAAATTGGTATGGAGATATACGAAATCAATCGCATACCCTTGGAGAAAAATTTTAGCTATTGTAAAAAGGGGTGTGACATCTCCCATACAAACCGAATTTTTCATACTGCTTATCTCTGGAAATTTTTTGGTAGAGTTCTAGAGTTTTGTATGGAGATGTACGAAATAAATCGCATACTCTTGGAGAAAAATTGGAACTATTGGAAAAGGGGGCGTGGCATCTTCCATACAAACCGAATTTTTCATACTGCCTATCTTTGGAAGTGTTCATGGTAGAGTTCTGGAACTTGGTATGGAGATATACGAAATCAATCGCATACTCATGAAGAAAGAGGGCAGCTGTTGGAAAGGGGGGCGTGGCTCCTCCCATATAAATCGAATTTTTATACTGCATATCTCTGAAAGTATTCATGGTACAGTACTGGAACTTCGTATGGAGATATGTATATAGTTGAAATCAAGCCCATACTCATGGAGAAAATTTGGGCTATTTGAAAAGGGGTGTGAGGCCTACAAACGTACCGACCTTTAGCTATCTTTGAATGAATTTTTTTTATTCTTCTGTAGGTGTGTTTGTGAGTGAAATCCTCCTAAATGGTTGTACGGATTTTAACGAAACTTTTTGTGTATTTGAGTGGGTCTCTGGATGGTTTAGTTTCACAATTTAATCCGACAGTTGGCGCTGTAGTTGAGTTATTACTAAAAATCTTATTTATGATCCGATTTGGCTAATGTTTTAAATATGTATGCAATACTATTGCAAAAACGTGCTGCCAAGTGGTGCTGAAGTCGAGCTATTACTAAAAATAGCCAAGTGAGAAAAGGGGCCGTGAAGGTCAGATTAAATCGACCTGTTGCACCATTGAGTATATCGAACGCTCCTGCAATTGGACCAATGGATGTGATTTTCCAATATTATTATGCGTTCAAACCTTTAAGGTATTTCGTCTGAAATAAGTATATGTATATTGCATTTCTGTAGAACAATGATTCGCACCCATTTTGAAATTGCCACCTACTATACTGTAAAGCTTCTAGGACATTCACTATAGAACCGGGTCATTGTTGCCGCCAGGGAGTGAAGAGGAAAAAATTTATTTCGCTTTGCGAATAACCACGCTACGAAATGCCGCACAACTGGAGAATTTCAAGAACGGATATAAAACTTTCCTTAGGTTATTTAAAGCGGAAAATGACCACCAAACCTTAATCTTAGCAGACAAATGTGCCAATGAAAATCGTAAACGTGAATTGTTGCTGAAAATGTTGGACCAAAAAGTTACAATAAAATATATAAAAATTTTGGGCGGGACGAAGTTCGCCGGGTCTGCTAGTAATTTTATAATTTTGTATTATTTTTATAATTTTCTGGAATCATGATATAGATTGTCAGACTGTGAAAATCCATAAACGAGTCGAATAAATTCTGAATTGATTAATTTTTGGCATGAACCCCTTTTTTAAAAAAGGCAGTTAGTTTGATAGATTGTAATTGAAATACACAAGCTACTGCTGTAATACTTATCTGCATGATTGTAATATGTTGTACTTTGAATTTAAGATGAAAAATCTATTTTTGTACAAGAATTCAATGTAAAGTTGGTGTAGCAAAATAACCAATGTCAATGACACTTCATTTTAAAACCTATAATTAACGTTCAACAATTTGAACCAACACGCTCCTCATTTTTCTACAACACAAAGCGATGAATCATAGATTATCCAATGAAACTAAGAAACAATTCGGATTTCCGTGTTTCTACAGAAGTGTTTCCTTATGTGGTCCAGAATACCCTTCGCTTCTCTATTTAGCTACGGTTTGCCAAAATAGTTCAATTAATATCATCAGAAAACGCAAACAAACAAAAGCAAACATTTCGGTATCGTTGAGTTTCGCTCATACAAGGTAACGAAACACAACAGATTCAAATCACTCGGATGCATTTTGAAGAGTATTACCGAATCGTTATTTACATACCTTACCTAGATCTTTTCATTACGCAATTGCAAGATCGATTTCTAAAACACCGGGATATTTTGTCTAATTTTGCTTACCTCCTTCCTGATAAACCCCAAATTTTGATAAATTATCTTGGTATAAACTGTTTGAGAAATATATATCCATTTTACATGATTCGGTGCTAGAAATATAGACAAGTGAAGTTTAACTTTGGAGAAAACGCATCGCTGGTATAAATATTCAAAATTCATTTGAAGCTTTGGATGTTTGTAACTCCGATGCTTTTCCAAATGTTCATCAAGTGCTTAGAGTTATATCTCTTTTACATTGTACGACTGCCGTGAATGAAAGAACGTTTTCAACTTTGCGCCGCCTTAAAACTTATTTGAGATCAACTATAAAAGAAGATGGTCTCAATGTGCTAGCTTTTCTTAATATTCACCGAAATCTGGATGCTAATGTTGACTCAGTATTAAAAGAATTTGTATCTACCTCGGTGAATTGCATTGTTAAATGCAGAATAATTTACTTTTCTTTAGCGAATTATATCCATAAATAAATACAATATGCTGATTACTCTAAATAAAACAATGATATTCTTAGTAGCTGCGAATGAATTTACATATTTAGTAAAAAAAATGTGTGAGTACCGGTTCGTCAGGTCTTGAAATTATACTCATTTTTTAGAGAATTTCATATACATAGGTTTCGGGATTGGATTTTAGGAGATTGGAGGGCGCGGAAATTATTCCATATTCACCAAATTCCCAGGGAACATGTACATTTTTAGAAAAATCTTCGCAGGTTAATTATTGTTTCCACCTAACTCCATATAGTCGAAACACTGTCCGTCGTTAGAAAAAAAGGTAAAAAAATCCGCGCACAAATACATACCATTACATATACAGTATATATTGCTTTGCTGCTTTCATGCTTAAGTACACATTTGAGATACCTGCCTCAAAATGCGCATCAGCGGCATTATTTTATTTATTTATATGGAAACTGCTTCGATAGATGCATTCAACATACCTGCACATTAGCGATACCTGTGTTAAAAATTGTGCAACTAAATACTATCAATTGCCAAAGAAAGTATTACGTTTACCTGCACTGGTTCTACACTCACCCTAATTTTACAAGCTTTTATTTATTTTGCTCATCTCACAGAACACCGAAAACGGCCATCATTTTATGTATATATGCATATATACTCTAAAAAATGTTTGTTTAAATTTGTGCATATTAAGATAGGTAACCAGTTTCCCCTCTTAATGACCGCAAATTTACACACCTTGTTAATTAAATTAAACACTGCTTGCTTACTTTTACTTGGCGTAGAAAAAATTTCAAAGTTGTGTTTTGAGTTATAAACATTTATTGTCCACAATTTCACAGTTTACATATAAAGTGTTTAAAATTTGCTCTTAAAATTTTTGTTTAAATTTACGCATAACACGGACCTCCATCTGGCACTACAAAGGACCAATGGGTCTATGTAAGGCACATCAGCCGGCCGGTGTAATCTAACCTAACCTAACCTACGCATATAACGAGAGGTAACCAGTTTCCTCTCCCAGTGTGTGCAAAATTAAACATTGTCTGTTTACTTTTACATACCAAATTTGTGAGGTTTTTTCAGGCAAAGAAGGTTGGAAAAATATTTAGATTTAAGCGAGCTGTACCGTTTGAAAATACCTCCAAAAAGGGAGTTCTTTATGAATAAAAATAGTTTCTTAAATAACTTTTTGAAAAAAGTCTCCTCAGATGACAAACCAGATTAGGCTTAACAAATCTGCATAAAAATATTTAAAAATCTTTTCAACGGAATCGTAATAATGAGATTTTTGATGCTGTTTTTTTTACTATTTTCAAAGATTGATTTGCGAAAAACTTGAATAACTGGGCCAAAACTATCCCGATTTAGACTTGTGGGACCTCAGTAGAAAGGTATTTTTACACTGTTTTTATTTCTGTCCAAAAAAAAGTCATTCATGTCGCAATATTTTTTTTTTAAATGCCAACACATCTTACTTCAACTTTGAATTATATTCGTTCACCCTACCTTTTTCTGTCATCCTTTGAATGAGTTTATTAGCAAAGATATAAAAAGGGTGAGAAAATACCATTCCAATGACACCTCTTGATTCAAAATCGGTTCAGTTATTCAAGTTTTTCTTATACCAATCTTTGAAAAAACTTAAAAAACAGCATCAAAAATCTCTTAATTACAATTCCGTTAAATTTTTTTTAAATATTTTTATGCAAGTTTTTTGAGGGAATTTAAAAAAAAAAAATCTTTAAGAAACTATTTTTATTCATAAAAAACTACATTTTTGGAGGTATTTTCAAATCGGTCCAGCTCACGTAAATCTTAATATCTTCCCGAAATATTTTGTTGGACGTGTTAAAATATAATAGGTTTTATAATTCCAATAGAAAAATAGTACCGATTTTTTTTTGGATGGAGAGTAATGCAGTCTAATGTGCATAAATTTGCGCGTTTGCTAGGCTCGTTTCGGCGCTCCGAATGTATCGCACGTTTATGTAAAATAAATATAATTAATTCCAAATTTATTTGGAGATTTTATCATAGAATTAATACACTTTATAAGGTGAATAAGTTCAGTCTAACAGAAATTTAAACTCCCCAAAAATGGCGAGGATTTTTTTCCCCCATTTGTTTTTTCTATACCCACCATATGAATTGATCAAACTTTGAATGCGTTTTCCCACAAACTTTTAATTTTTAATTAATTGTCCACATTACTAAATGTGCGATACGTATTTAAGAGGTATGTTTATTACTAAATATTATATCTAATGACAACAAGTATTGTGTTATCACTATAATGGCCGACAGAATGGTGCAATCGTGCGTCACGCTGACCTAAGCGCTGGGAACACAACAATAAAAGTATACTTAATCCAGCTAGAAAATTAGAACACACACGCTGTCTAGACAATACCACAACACTCGACTTCATTGTCAATAATCAATAGCGCAACAGGAACTTAGCAGTAATATGATTAGCGTTTTAGGCTAATTTGTTGACGCACCGCTACATCACCTCAAAAGTGTGGGTGCGACAGAGTGGTCAGTAGTCAATAGCGAATAGCTAATGTTGAGTGACACTTAGTTTACCATGACTAAATGCTTGAGCACTGCCTCTTTTGAAGGAATAACTGAGACTTAATGGAAAAATTCGCACGCATATTGACCTTCACACATTTGCATACGGTTCAAACAAACAATAACACAGTACGCTCTACTAAACATAATTGTTTTCTAAATTGCAGTGTCATTGGCTTTTACAGCGGTAATCCACAAATTTAAAAGTAAACATTTAGCAAACATTTGTATTTGAAGATTACGAAACCGCTTCCACGGAAGGCGGGTAGCTCTAGATGTAAAAACTTAACATTTAAAAGAGCATTGCTGAGTTTTTGCATTTTGGCGATTTGCCTAGAAATTAATATGTTTTTGCTTTTCGGAATTCTGCTAATTTTTTGTTTTGTTTTATAGCAGGTACACAGACAGTATCATGAACAGTTATCAGTCAATGAGCGCGCCTGCCTCTGCGTCCAGTTTTGCGCAATTCTACCAGCATGCCGCTGCTGCAACGGCCGCCTCTGCAGGTGCCGTTGGAGTGGACTCACTCGGAAATGCATGTACGCAGCCATCATCGGGCGTTTTGTCCACCGGAGGAGCCGGTCAAAGTATTGCTGATTTGCCAAGATACCCATGGATGACATTAACAGGTGAGTTGAGTGTTTTCAAATTAACGCTATGAAAGAAGTGCTTTGGCAAACAAAACGTAAAGGCCCATGGTATACGCAACTACGGCAAATAAAATAAGACGCCACCACAAAATTAGTTTCGTCCGCGCGGCCTAATTCAAATTGTTTATCACGGCCTAACTTCACTATTCAAAATGAATTGGGCACGCGCGGCATAATTTACTGAGCCAGATATTCCTTGAAGTAGAATGATAGCCAAAATAACAATACAATTCATCAAAGCATCAATTTTTGTGGAAGATAACATTATTTTCAGAAAAAGAAAGATCGGTTCTTCTTTCCGGATTATCGCGACTTTTGCAAAATTCGAAATCAAATTAGTTGGAAAGATTGTAAGAAATGAGCATATGAGCAAATGATATTTATTATGTAAACAAAATACCGATTGGCAACAGTGTAGCGCTGCATCTAGTTTTTTCGCCATATCTACGACAAATAATATTCGATGGCGACGAAATTTTTAACCATATTAAAGACCGGACTTGCATTTATTGACTAAGTGGTATTTGCTAATGATATGATGAAAATTTTTTAGCTTCCGTTAAATTTATTTTAGGAAAGTTAAAAGTTTTGAGGCCTATTTGATTCCTTAAGATTGCTAATGTGCCTGCTTTAGCCTGAACGAAGATATACGAAACAATGTTTTTATTATTTGTGCGAGCGTAAGATTTTCATATTTCTATGCATAAATAAATGTTTCCCATGTTGAGGGAAAACATAGCTTTGAGAATCAAATATTTTGATAAATTAGCAATAATTCGCCAACAAGAGCTAATCTGAAGAAACCAATCAGTGGCGGATCCAGCTGGGGGGTTTTGGGGGTTAAACGACGTGTCAGTCAGTGGCGGGCCCACGGGGGGTGTTTTAATATGGCGCATATGTGGGCATAATATGGCGTCTATGTATTGAAACACCCCCTTGGGTCCGCCACTGACTGACACGTAGTTTAACCCCCAAACCCCCCCGTCCCCCCGCTGGATCCGCCACTGAAACCAATGGTACATATTTACATATGTCTTAAATCAGCATCATAAAATAACGTAGAAGTAAAAAAGGTGCGCTAGTATTTTTTGCTGTCGACTAATATAACAAAACAATGATTACTTTCGGAATTTAACAAAAAACGGCAACCAAAATGCTTGTCAATGTTGTAATGAATATTAATGACATCAGAGATCTATTAACAACAATAATGTATCCAAACAAATAGGTTAATAGAATAATAATATTTTACTTTAGTTTTATGAATCGGCAGTAGTTGGCTGATCATTTTCCGATTTATAGATATCGTCTAAGCGCCTTTTCGATGACTGTCTCAACAGTTTCACTCATAGTTAAATTTTATTCCCCAAACTACTCAACCACCCATATAAAATTATTTTAACAGCAATTGGCTCAATTTAAATTATACCTTTATAGTCGTGTATATATAAATATTAGATGTATGGCATCGTTATTGCCAATTTGCGTACTACAATTCATAATGGCTTCTTCAAATTCTATCCTCCTCTCCCTGATCGGCTATTTACTTGGTTTTTCCCACACACGTTCCTAACGTCTTGAAGTTATTGTTGTTGTTAGTATTCCGAATGTGTTACTAAACGGTACATAATCATAAACAGCAATTCGAGCAATACATAGTTCATTCAAAATTTATATTAGGCATGTTTTATTCAACCATCACAAGCAAATAGCTAAATCTTGGTCAAATAAAACGAAATTAGCTTATTTCCTATGTTAGCCTAATTTTGACAGTTGTTTGACAGCAAATAGTGTCAAAGTAAGCTTTTGCCTCTTTCTGATTAGCTGAAGGAGACAATTTCTGATGCTGAATGGCAATGCCCATTGTTCAATATACAAGCCAAGATAGCTTTTCATAAGCCAATATAATTATGTTGGGTAAGTCCTCCATACAAAATAAGCTAATAGCTTGAATTTCTGGACAAATAAAACACGGCTATTGTTGCCCTAGTGGCTCTTAAAATTTCTTGCTGTAATTTTGTTTGCTTTTAATGCTCCGCTGCTTTGTGTCTGTTTTTGTATATGTATCAGTTTTTGTTCGAGTGATTGGTTATTTAAATAGCGTCAAGGTCATAACTCTTTGCGTTCGCCATTGGTGTGATTGTGTGGTTGAGTGCGGGGTAGAGTTCAGATAAATAAATGCATGTTCAACACTTCTACATACAATACGTAAAATATATTGTTCGATTGCTCCGTTCTGTTTGATAGCCGCTACAACATTTTCTTGATGACCAGCCGAAACCATGCGAGTTAATTAAAAATCTTCCGAATGTTTCATAGAGGATTTGAATTTTGCATGAGGGGCGTGTGAGCGGACACAATTTATGTCGGGTCAGTTAATTTATTTCATTTTTGTATGTTGTCGAGATTAAATGATTAAGATTTATACTTAAATATTGTAACCAAAAACGAATTCGCTTTCAAAGTGCAAGATAAACGTTTATACATATAATAAAATTGTAACAGGCCGATGTCCGTACATTATAGACATTAACGAAAAATTAATATGGGAGCGGGTCAATTTGTACAGGAGATTTTTTCGACTATGCGCGTATAGCACATAAATATTGCACGTGTAATTCTAAGTAAATTTGCCGAAGAAACCATGGGTCTAAAATCAATTTGGAGTTTGCCACATTGCTTAAATTTTGTATAAAAACATGCAGTGGAAGATTTGAATATTTGTCACCCCTAGGCAATTCAGATTTTGCCGCCTTTTTTCGATAAGGAAAATATTTTGAGGTAAAAGTATCAGTTTTGGAACGATTCGCAGGTTTTTTGGTATGAGGAATCCTTTTCTGAACTTATCTTTTTCTTAAAACTTCCACCAAAGAGCGCACAGTGGGGCAAAAAAGGTTGGTGTGGATAAATCAATTTTGAGAGCCCAAATATGAACCGATTTCAAGTTTATTTTTTTTTAATAAGAGATAATTAAATTTCGCGTCGATCTATCCGTGGCGATTTTTTTGAAAAAGCTCTAGTTATACCCGAGCGCACTTGTGCACAAGGGTATTATAACTTTGTTCACATAACGGTTGTTGGTAACAGGCAAAACGAATCGAGATAGATATAGACAAATGTATACATAAATGATCAGGATGAAAAAAGAAATCGATTAAGCGGTGTCTGTCTGTCCGTCCGTCCGTCCGTCCGTCCGTCCGTCCGTCCGTCTGTGCACACGATAACTCGAGTAAAAATTGAGATATCTTAACGAAACTTGGTACGTGAACTTCTTTTGGGCGTAGGACGGATGGTATTGAAAATGGGCGAAATCGGACAATAACCACGCCTACCTCCCATATAACGGTAATTTTCCGAAATACGAAAACTGCGATATTTTAGTAACTACTGAAGATTATTCACTCAAAATTGATATTTACAATAACCTTTAGACGAAAAATAAGAATACTGTACATTTTTTGGAAAATGGGCGTAGCCACGCCCACTTATGGATACATGTGTATATCTTGGTAACCGCTGCACCAATTTCTTCCAAACTTGGCACAGTTGTTGGTCTTGCTACAGCATACCAAATGGCCGAAAATTTGCAAAATCGGACAATAACCACGCCTACCTCCCATATAACGGTAATTTGGAGAAATACGAATTCTTCGATAAATCAACAAATATTAAAGCTAATTTACTCAAAATTTATGCTTGCAACAATTCTTTGCCAAGAAATACGTTTATGACAAAATTTTGGAAAATGGGCATAGCACCGCCCTCTTATATGTATCTCGGTAACCGTTCTACCAATTTGTACCAAACTCATAGAACATAGAAGCAAAACGTTGAAAATTATTGGAATCAGATTCAAATTACGACCACTTTTCATATAACGGCAAATTTCAGAAATGCTTGAAACTTCAATATTTCGAAATTTAAGGACGCTAATTTACTCAAAACTGATACACACCGGCTTACCATGTAGCGGTACCTGCGCCGGGTATTTAATGTTCGGCTCCGCCCGAACTTAGACTTTCTTACTTGTTTTTTATTCATTCATGTTGAAAAATGAAAGGAAACAAATTTTTACGTTTGAATGCTTCCAATTTTTTTGGAAAATATTTGAAATTAATTTCAAATGCCTGCAATTATTTAAAAAATTATTCACAAACATTTTCTCATAGGAAACATTTAATCAAAAAATGTTTTTAATTTGTCATCTATACTGAGATATATTTTGAAAGCCGTTGTTATTTAATCGAAAAGCTCGAGAACAACTGTACCGTTATTTTTGAAATTTCGGACATCGACTCTAGACCCCCAAAGGATGATAATAGAAGAAAAATAATTTCGATATATCAAGGGGCGTGGCACCTCCCATACAAACTGAAGCTTTCACACAAAATATCTCTGGAAGTATTCATCGTAGAGTGCTATGACTTAGTATAGAGATATATAATTTTCAACTTGTTATCTATACTGATATGTACTGATATACATTTTGAAAGCCGTTTTTTCTGTTTGAAAAACTCGATAACAGCTGGACCGATATTTTTGAAATTTTGGACATCGACTCTAAATCCTCCAGGGATGATAATAGAAGGAAAACAATTTCGATATATGAAGGGGGCGTGGCACCGCCCATACAAACTGAAGATTTCGCACACAATATCTCTGGAAGTATTCATCGTAGAGATAACAGCGCCAAGTCATGGGACAAAATGGGAGTTATTGAAAAAGAGCGCGTGGCACTTCCCATACAAAATGAATTTCTCACATTAAAATGTGTATGTGGTGTGAGAAATTCAGTTTGTATGGGAGGTGCCACGCCCTCTTTCTCAATAACTCCCATTTTTTAATAAAAAGAAAAACTGGCAGCACTCCGCAAGGTTGCAGAAATCTTTTAAAATATGTTCGACAAATATCTTGATATGGAAGGAACTGCTTTACAAGTTCAAGGAAAAAATTCCCAAAACTCAACGCAATTTTTAGCAACTTCAATCTTGCACTTTGTTATACTAAAATTAATTTTTTTTTGGATTCTAATTTATGTGAAAGCTTGCAGAATTTTTTTAATTTCTTGTACAAAGTTTGATCCAAAACCTACCACACTACCACATTTTTTTCCAGATTCTACCACACAAATTTTTTTTCAAGTCCGATCACTGACTAGTCGATATATAAAACAAAATGTTTTTGTCAAAGTCAAAGTTAGACATTTGTTTGCATTGTCAACAGTTATGAAAAAATACCCCTTCTGATTGGAAATAAAATATCACATAATTGAAGTGGCCCGTTTCAGAATTTCTGACTCAATACCAAGTAGAATCCTCCAATGCTACACGCACATAGTCAGGGCTATCACAGAATCCATCGTAGCTTCCATTTTCGTGAAATCTACGAAAGTGCTATCACAGAATCCGAATAGCTACAAACGTAAATTCGAAATTCGTAGAGAGCCTTTATTGAATCCGTTCGTAATGAAGATTCGTACAGAGCAAAATTTAAAATCACTGAATCCTAAAAGTATGAAACAAGGTGCATTATTGTTAATAATAAATATTTATTATAATCCAAATTTGTCTTAGATTGATGTGATTCCATATATTTGTGTAAACGTAGACGTGAAATACCAATGCCATACATACATAGATATATATGTATGTACATTAAAGTGATCCAAAAATGTATGTGAAAAAATAAGGTCGGATTTTTAATGCCGCCACCCTCTAGGATTGTTCCATACCGAAAACAAATATACCCCTATTTTTTTATTTTGAAATAAAAAAATATTTAGGGAGTGCTCACAGCGCTCAAATTTTTCCATGTATTTTATATGGGGAAAAAACAACTTTTCGTAGAAATGGTGTAAAATTCTTGAAAATCAATATTTTTCGATCGAAAAAACTTTGCTTATCTTCAGGAGATTCCCAGTAATAATACTCAATTGTTTCTTTAACTATTTTTTCATGGTAACTATATTTTATAGGTCCTCCAAAACCCCTAGAAAATGCAATGGGGGGACCAATAAAAAAATCTTTAATATTAAAAAATGGTTAAATAAACAATTGGATATTAATATTGAAAGTCTCCTGAGGAGAACCACGGTTTTCCGTTCGAAAAATATTGATTTTTAAGAATTTTACACCATTTCTACGAAAAGTTGTTTTTTCCCCATATTTATTTATTTATTTATTTATTATAATCAAACACACAACCATGAGTTATAAATATTTTTTGATTTCAAAATAAAAAAGTAGGGGTATATTTGTTTTCGGTATGGAACCATCCTAGGGGGTGGCGGCATAAAAAAAAAATTCCGACTTTATTGTTTTTGGACCACTCTAATGTACATACATACATTCATCTGCTAGACGCTATTTAGTTAATGAATATTTTTTATGAAGCGAAAAAATTCTAATAGTTTAACAACAATTTATACCTGTTTGAAAATTTTAATTTAATTCAATTGATAAGATAAATGAAATATTGTAATATCGGCATCAAACTAGAGATGTTTAGAAAAGTTTACTGCCGAAAATATTTTTGAGGAGGGCTGCCACCTGTTTGAAAAATTTTATTCAATTAAATTATTAAAATAAAGGAAATATTACAATACGGGTATCAAACTGAAGAGGTTTAAAAAAGTTTACTGTCGAAAATATTTTTGAAGCGGCTTGTCACCTATTTGAAAGATTTAATTCAGTTAACCCTCTGCGACTGACTGGGTAGTCTGAGAGACACCGAAGGTTCGATATTTATCCTGAGCTTCAGTAGCATTGGTTACTAAAAACGCTTAGTTTTCGACATATAGTTTATTTATATGACTATTTCATTAATTGGTATTTAAAATATTGATAGAATTTCAGGTTTAAATCGAGAAAAGGTTTATTAATAAATAACTAATATAAATATTTTGATCTGGAAAATTTGAGTCTGCGAGACTACACGTTAGTATAATGGGGAAACTGCGGTCACGTCAGTAGCAGAGGGTTAAATTGATAAGATAAGGTAAATATTGAATTAATACACCTTTGTAGACTCGAGTTATAAAATTATAAATTAAATTTCCAGGAAAAAGTCGAATTTCACCTCATAAAGCTCTTTAAATCTATTTAATTTTCTATTAATCAGGCCATAAAGGCCCGAATACATACAGCTTTGGCGTAGCGTTGGCGTCGCTTCAACAGCTGACTATGAATATATGAATTCAAAACTAGCCGTCCACATAGCCAAAATTTGGCAACGCTAACGCTAACACAAGGCATCTTTCGCGTGCGTTGTTCGTCAGTTGTTGCAAATAAATAATTAAAATTATGTGAAATATTTTTCCTTTTTTATCAAATTCGGGCAAGAAATGTCGTTTTTGATGCACTTATTGATATGAAATATTAATTTATATGTCCATAGTACGTTAATTTAGTGGCCAAGCGTCCATTGTAGCAATCACTGGCGTTACTCTCGCTGCTGTCAAAGCGACCCAACGCCAACGCAACGCCAAAGTGGTATGTAGATTGGCCTTAAGGGTTTTGGGAGGGAGTAACCACACAAAAATATTTATAAAGCGCAGTGAAGCACGCCGAGTATTTGCTAGGTTTGAAAAGTCAATAGATATTACAGAAATAATAACAAAAATACGACACTTTGGTGCCCTCACCAGTTGCAGCCCGTAACTTTGCTCCAGGTAGTGGCTTCACATAAAAAGTGGCCAAAGCAGATCGAATAATGGAATGTGACGCTCCAGTATCCACTATCAGCACTCGCTCTTGCCCACTCGCACATCCACCTACAGTGAGGATGCATGCTTTCCCGCCAATTTGGGAGACGGAGATTATGGGCCCTTCAACTACTGGAGCCAGCAGGCGGCCCTTCCTGCTGTCTCGTTTTAGTTTAACGACCGACTGGAGTTTGATTCATCTTCTTCAGCTCTGCGTTTGCGTCCTGCCTAGTAGTTGTTTCTGTTGGAACTTGCGCTGCAATCGCAGGCGAAGTGGCCTGGTTTCCCACATCAAAGCATTTGCCAGAGCCATCCTTTTTCTCTCCCAGCAGTTGGATTACCTCCTTTAGCATTTTATTTGTCTCTTCCGGTGTTTCCACTTCCACTCGATGGGCTTTATAAGCTGGTCTACTTAGGAGCGCCGCCATTTCACGTGTCTGAGCATATGAGATTTTGTTATTGTGTATACATATCCCTCATTCCGTTGATGAATCTCTGGATATTTACCTTTTCGATATGCGTATCCAACGGCCAAGTGAACCAACCTCTCAGTCTCGGAGGCAAATTCCTGTGGAGACTCGTTTGCTTTTTGGTAGCGATTCTCCATCTCCATATGGTAAATTTGCTTCCTGTGCTCCAAAACGTCTCTCCACAGCGCCCATCCACTCTCTTTCATACTCGGAAACTGTTTGCAAGATTTCCGCTGCAGGTCCTTATGACCTAACAAAAAACGCAGCGGACTTACCCTTCATGATCCACCTATTTGCTGTAGCCGTTTTTTCCAACTGGAGCGTAAAGACCTGGAAAGGAATCGTGCCGTCGAAGAATGAAATTTTTACCTTGGGACGGTTCGTCGAAGTAGCTGGACGATTCAACGGCAAATGGTGGAGACCTTCCAGCTCACCCACCCTTTCCTCGACTTTAACCTCTCTCTTCGATCTTATCCGGCTTCTCTTCGGTTTTTTCCTGCCTTGCTTTGAGTTCCGTGTTGTCCCTGAGTAGATTTTCCTGAAGTTGGGTGATCTTTTCATCCTGCTGCGATGACACCTTCTCCGACATGCATATATCCTGTGCTTCCAGGTGTCCTTGCATCATCTGTGACATGGCAGCCAATAACGTGGTAATGTCCAGAGCTGTTGATGAACTAGGAGCCTTTTGCTATTCTTCAACCTTCGTGGACGACTGCTCTATATCCTTCGATGAACAACCAGCATCTACCTCTTCTTCGTCCTTTTGCGGATTTATCGTCGGGTTTACGCTGGAAGTCGTATTTGTCCACGTTGATGCCTTCTGCTTCCATAGCCTCTCGCAGCCGTGATAGTAACTTTACTTTCCATCCGGAAGTTGCTAAATTTCACTTCTCCAACTCCCATTTAAAAATCCCAATTCTGAAACCATTTGTCACGATTGTCCTTAACTACCTGACGGATTTACCAAAAATCATAAGGTCAGTATCGCTGGATTGTTAAATAAACGCTCATGATGACCAAATTACAGTACAATTAACTTTATTGTAGAATAAGCACTTTATAAAACTTCTTTATGCAATAACAACAATTAACAACACTTGTCAAGGCAATTAAAAGACTTTAAAAAACTTTCTAACACAACTGAACTTATAGCTTGCTAATTCGCAACTGATTGTCTGGTAGCTTGCTGACTTGTTCGCGCTGTAGCAACGGCCTTATTTACCTGCGCTCGCACTCGTGGCAACTCTAGAACGTTCTGCTGTCTATCGAACATTCTCTCATTCTCTCGTTGTTCGCAGTATTCATCCCCTTGACGTTTCTTTCTTTCGAATGTTCTACCTGTTTCGTCAAACATTTTGCCATTTCCTTGCTGTTCGCTTCGAGGTGCCGCAGTATTCGCAACAATATATTGTAAATGTGCTAAGATAAGGCGTTTTTGTATCGGCAGCTCAGACAGAGCATTTTTGAACCGAATTCTGAGATATGGGGTTCTTCAATAAAATTCTGAGATAGCGCGTTCTTCAATCATGCAATGATACAATTTTGATCAACAATACAAAAGGAGAAAGTTTGAAGCTTGCATTTTTTTGCGGTTATGGTTCGAATTCTCGAAATTCTACTTTCAGTGTTTGAAAATATTTATGCCGCCGATCGGAAGATGAAACATTGGCTCAGGCGGTTGGAATTCACAAGGGCAATTAGCCACGCGATTGGCCCCTCAACAAAGCGTCCAAGTTAATTAACAGCTTTGAGTGCATTCGTGGCGAATTCATGCGGGACGAATGCAGGACCCACAGTCATACACAGCTGCAATTGGGTGGTTGGTTAAATTTTGTTTAAATAAAATTATGATTTTGGCCGGGACGAAGTTCGCCGGGTCCGCTAGTTGTATCCTTACGTGATCATTATATAGTAATTTATTTTAATTTTCTTATTTTCGTATACAATTTTAAATTTTTAATCTGTTGGGAATTGAAAAGCTCATTCCAAAAAATGTTCTCCTCAATTAAAATCGTTTCATAACTTTCTAGTGCATAATTAATAATAATAATAATAGTATGGCGCTTTCATATATATATGTATATATATATATATATATATATATAAGTATTTTACATACATTTTCCTCCGATTTGTGGCGTGCGCCTTGATGCCGAACGGCGATTGTATTTTTATGAGAAGCTGTTTTTCATAGAAGAAATACACTCGGAGGTTTGCCATTGCTTGCCAAGGGGCGACCGCTGTAAAGAAAAAACCTCGTTTCTATATTTTTTCGATTTTGCTTTGACCACAGTTTGAACCCAGGCCCTGTGGAGTGGAAGCGGGCACTGCTTACCACTACACCTCAGCAGCCGCATGTTTACTTGAATAAAAAACTAATACATAGTTCTAACGCAACGAGAAATAGCACTGATGAATGAAATCAAAATTTAGAATAAAAATTGGTGCATATATTGAGAAAAATTTGCTGTGCCAATACTTTGTTCCGGCAGTGTAGTTCTAACGCAACGAGAATCAAAGCACCTACCCCTCCACAAGCCCCAATACTCTTCAAACTACATACATCTCGCCTTCAATTGCTTCCTGAAAAAAATACTTTAATAATCCATATCTCTCATGTTTTTCCTTGTACACTTCTG
The DNA here is from genome assembly GCF_001687245.7 of Rhagoletis zephyria. Classification (NCBI taxonomy): domain Eukaryota; kingdom Metazoa; phylum Arthropoda; class Insecta; order Diptera; family Tephritidae; genus Rhagoletis; species Rhagoletis zephyria. The sequence goes on from NW_016157554.1 coordinate 157,679, forward strand.
CACTGCAATTTTCGAAAGCACTGCCCCATATTTATATCTGAAGATATTTTTTTCTCTCTTTAATTTATGTTTAATAATTTCACTAAACTTTGCTAGTTTTTACATCTATTCGTTTACCTTTACAAGAAAAAATACCTTCGGGGAATAATTTAGCATGAATTTGATGAAATATTTTAATTTTATCAAATGTCAGATGGCTGACAACTGAAAACAACAACGAATGTCATCAAGTGGAGTTACCTTATTTTTTTGTATCATGGTATGAATAGTTATACAAAAAAAATATAACTCACTTTGTTTGCACTTGCATTTCATGCAAAGTTTCGTACGGCAAAATCCGATTAAGAAAGGCCAACGATGTGAAAATGCAATTCCCTTCGATGCACAATGGCTCGCCTGATATTTACTCACATGGGTTGAGCGTAAAATATTAAAATTCTTTAGTTTAATTGCGTTTTGCGCAAAGTCGCAGAAATTTCTCCGCTTTGCTGGAGACGTCTACATGCACAAATACTTAGATGCATTCATACATATCTTTAGGTATAGTATGTATTGTAGATTTGAACAGTATAATAATATAAAGTACGAGCGTATGACTATAGACGACATTTGCACGGCTGGTAGCATTTATGGCAGCGTCTATTTGTGTATCGATGCTACTGGGCTTGAATATACCAGCCATAAATGTAATGTCGGGAGGTGCAGCTGCCTAACGGGTGAAAAATATATGTAAAGGGTGGTCCATATAGTGGTTTGTCGCTTACACCTCCATACAAATTTTAAACGCAGATACGTATACGTGTAAAAAAACGTCTATTATTGGTTTATTCAAAAGAGCAAAAATTTCCATTATTTATGGAACGCGACTTCAATCATGTAGCTGCCTCGGCTGGCTTTTCAGTGGCGCATCCTGTAAACCCCGTTTTTCAACACCTTGGTGCCGGTTTCTGGCTCTATCCCACGAATGGCTTGCTTTATATTCGCCAATGGATTGTTAGAATAACATCAGTCCTTCGCGGCACTCCGCAAAAAGTCTTTTTGATAGTGCCCCTGTTGCGCTCACCGTTGACTGAGATGAAATTTCCAGTAGCATTTTCAAAGAAAAGTGGGCGGACGCTACCGTTTCCAAATCTGCACCAAACTATTACTCTTTGAGGAACCATTGGCTTCTCGACAATCACGTGAAGGTTTTCCGATCCCCAGATGCGGCAGTTTTGCTTATTCCCTGCAAAAATCGTTGGACCATGTAGTCTATTTGTGGTATATTGGAGTACTTACAAAAGTGCTCCTCTGTCATGCTGTAGCGGACTAACTCGTGTCTCTGCTCCAGCTTATTGTTACCCGATCACTGCTCGTGTTTTAACGACATGTGATTGAAGTTAAGCATTTGAAAGTACATTTGNCACAGCCGCCGAAATTAAAATGACCTTCATCAGAAAAGATGATTTTGCGAGCAAAATCATTTGGAAATAAATTTGCATTATTCCCCAACGTTGTTAAAGAGTAAAGCGATTCATTTCGTTCCACGGAGTTATGATACTGGCTTTCTGTCACGATACCCAACGGGAAGGAGTTTTCACTGTCAAAAAAACATATGATTAAAGCAAACACTATATAGACCACCCTATATGCACACACAGCTACATACAGCTACATACTTATATATATGTGCTAGCTACATTTGCCAGACAATTTCGGATATCAGACAAGTCGGAATAAAAAGTTTACTATTTAGACAAGTCTTACAGGTTTCGTACAGATTTGAGGGCGAAGTGTCTGGAGAATTTTATTTATTTCCTTATACCATATATATGATCGAATTATGTCCGATTTCGGGCATACACGTCTGATAATTCTTATTTTCTATAATTATTCGGTCAGACATCTGTTAGATATCCGTCAGAATCGTCGGTAATTAAGTCAGAATTTCCCACGTCGTGTCTGTTAGACTTCCTGTCAACCTTTTCAGATGCTTCTCTGACCGATATCGGTCACAGTCATATAGATTTCTGACTTTTTTGCCGACGAGTCTGACGGATATCTAACATATTTTTGGCAATTTTGCTAGCTGGGTATGTACAGGCGCGCATACACGCTTATTCTCTATCCAGCAGTACATTAACGTCGAATCACACGATCTTGTTGACAATTTCACGTTGCAGAATTATAATTTACCAGCTGTAAAACGTCGTAAATCTTAAGCGAAGTAGATAGCAAATGTTGATCAGTTACAGGTGGGCAGTGGTAAGGAGAATCAGAGGAAAATCGGTTATGTCGTTTTTTTTCGTGTGCTTGGAGTAACCTACTCGCGTTTCGCTTTTAATAATTTTTATCCTTATATAGGTAACTTATTTAACCCGCAATTATCTTTCACAATACTGCCTGACAAAGGGGAGAACTATTTAATTTTCCATTAAAAGAGAAACTACAAATTAGGTTTTAGTCATTTATCCACCATCGGCAAAGGGAAATGCTATGTAGAAAGCATTTGAAATATTAAGCAGCAGCACAATGCCTCTTACCTCATCCCCTCGTTGCCATTTTTAAACTGCAAATTTGAAAGCAAGATGCGCTCACATTCTATATGTATATACATTAGGGTCGCCCAAAAAAAACACGGGAAAATCAACTTTTTTGATTTTTCCTGCGGCCACCCCCCAGAATTGAAGAATAGGAAAAATAAGACGCGTACTTTTTTATTTTGAAATCGGTTAATATTTACCCGTGCCGCCGGGGCTTTGAAGTTTCTCATATATTTTTCATGGGAAAAACAACTTTTGTCGTAAAAGTGCTATAAATCGTTAAAAATAAATATTTTTTATCGAATAAAGCTGTTTCCTTCCATAAGTCTTCAAAAATTAACACTATGATGGTTACTTAACTCAAAAATTGTACTAAGTGTGTTTTAATAACCGATAATCCTATCTGTTATATAAAAAAAACTAGTTATTTTATGTTTTCATACCCACATCACGCACGAACAGCTCATTGGATGTATTTATTTTTATTTTATTTTTTTATTCTACTCCATTATTTTTGTGTTTAGGTGGTAAAAATTTCGAACAAATAGGGTTGCCAGATATTTGAAAATTTAAAATTATTTAAAGGCTCAATAAAATAATTAGGTTTCTTCATCAAAACTAAAAGCGTTTGTCAAACTATCGAATGTTCAAAAATGCATATTGCATCATTTCACTTAACTTACATAATTACATAATCTTATGCGTACATCGTTCGTGCTATATCCATATTGTGGTATTAAATAAGCTTCTATTTTTAATAATCATTCTTCTATATTTCTATTAGAACTAGACATGGGCACGGGCCGGGCTTTTGGCAGGGGCCCGACGGGCCCCTGCGTAAGCCCGCGGGTACGGGCCGGAATATTTGCTGTCAGCACCAACTCGTGCGTGCATGGGCGTTCAGTAAAATTTCATAAAAGCGCGAATGAGCACGAAAAAGCCCGTTGCTAACACTACAAATTTAGAAAAGCTTTTGTTTTTAAACATAAAAAGTACATATTTATAACTCTTTTGACAAGAGAAAAGTAAGAGAAGAAATATTTGAAAGCCGATAGAAAAAAATAAGATACATAGTAGTTTTGTTTACATATTTGTATTTAAAATACCTTCCACTTTTACTACTTCCCAGAAAATGTATTATGAAAATATTTGATGTAAAAAATTGATTCGTTTTAGTAAATATACATACATAAACACAAAACTAAAAATATGTACATATGTATACATACAATAAAAATTGGCTCTTTATTTCCGGGCTAGGACGTGTCCCGTCGTGCTGTGCCGGGCCGGGCCGGGCCCCACTAAAATTCTTAACGTGCGGGCTCGTGCGTGTTTTGGAAAGTTGATTTTGCACTCGTGCCGCTCTCTAATTAGAACACAGTTCAAATATATTTTTAAATATCTTTAAACGGTTTTAGTTTTGATGAAGAACCTTAAATATTTTATTGACCTTAAAATAATTTTAAATTTTCAAATATATGCCAACCCTATTTTTTAAAATTGTGGTTATGTAAACATATGCATGCATCAGCTCGTATGCAGAATATGGTCAGATGAACGCATGCCCGACGACTGGAATTTAAGTGTGCTCTGCCCAATCCACAAGAAAGGCGACCCCGCCATACGCGCCAACTACCGCGGAATTAGCCTTCTAAGCATAGGTTACAAGGTCTTATCGAGCGTATTGTGCGAAAGACTGAAGCCCACCGTCAACGAGCTGATTGGACCTTATCAGTGTGGCTTTAGGCCTGGAAAATCCACCATAGATCAGGTATTCACAATACGCCAAATCTTGGAAAAGACCCGCGAGAATAGGATCGACACA